>NW_021820632.1:0-3981 GCF_901001135.1 Rhinatrema bivittatum
CGGGTCATGTTATAATAAACTGCGGCCTTTATTTAACCAAAACAAACATTGTGTGGGATTATAAAGGGAGAGGGGAAGCAATTGAAAGCGAGTCTTGCCTCTCCCAGTTTTTCTTGGGGTGGGAGGCTGCAGGAAGGAGCCAAGGATGAGGCAGGAGCTCTCGTGCCACTCTCCAGCCCTTATGAATATTTCATTCAAGGACAAGGTGGGGAGATGAACCAAAGCTGTGGCAGCCGATCATGCTTGCTCCTGCCTTGAACATTTGATTATGGGTGGAGGGGGAGGATGGAGTCAGAGACACGGAGCAAAAGCTCCCTCCATGAACCTCTGGTTTGGGGCTCTGGCAGTGGCTGCCTGGGACTGAGCTGTGGGTCTCATCTGGGTCTGGATGTTTCCCAGCCTTGACCTAAATAATCAAAGTATGCAAGGTCTGGCTAATCCCATCTGAATTTTAACCTGAGGTGATAAGGAATGCAAAAGTACACATCTAGATTTGCTTTGTTTATTGCCCCCCTCAAAAATACCCCTGCCTGCTTTTTGTGAGGGCACGGTGTTAAAGGAAAGCTCTGCATATAGTTTTCCCCCTGTCCGAACTCCAAACCAGAAATATGCCTTGTTATATGCTCCTACCTTTACTTGTGTAGAGGATGGACAGTAATCAAACAGCCTATTTCTGTGGATAAAAGAGCGCTTTACCCCCAGAATGGCTTTCATTATTGTCCTCCCTGTATATAATGGTGATGTGCATTCAGCCTTGCACATTTTAAAGTCTGAACCTTTCTTTAACAGACGAAGACAAGCCTGCATCAAAAATGACCGAGCGATTGGGAGTCAGGATAGAGGTGGGTATGTTTTTTAGATTAAGGGACAGGCCCTTCAGTAAGGTTAGATCCTCTGGAACTGCTCAGGCTAAGTTTTCAGGAGGCTCCTCAGTGCTTGAACTGGCTAAGCTAAATTCCCTGTACGTACCCGGATCAGTCCAGACTCCTGGGTTTGCCCCCCCTCTAGCAGTTGGAGGCAGAAGTTTATCAAACAACCTATGCCTTATCTAGGCTGGTGCCACCTACAGTCTGGCGGTATTTCTTCTGTCTCCTAGTAGGTGGAGGAGGTGCAAAACCTACAGTCTGTGCTGAGGCCTAGTTTTTCAGTTCTAGATAGTATTGTTAGCTGGGTAAAGAGAAGGATAAAGTTAGAATAAGGTATAGGAGCGCAGTGGTTTGCCTGCAGGTCCAGTCTCCCGCCTCCCAGGGGGTTGTGAGGTCCGGAGGGGGACCATCCCCCCTGGTTCCCGAGGCCGCTGAGGTGTGGGGTGCTTTGCCCTCCTGCCAGCGTGAATTTGTGACTGGGGGTGATACCGGGGAGCCCGGCTCACTCCCCCCAGTAGGTCCAGGACCCGGAGACTATTGGGTGAGTATATTTAAAAAAAAAAAAAAAAAGTTAAAATTTTTTGTGTGTGTGTTCTGTCGGGGCTTCATTCTCCTTCCCTTCCGGTCGCATTTGGGTGCTTGCGCGCCATTTTCGCCACCTTCCGAGTGATTTTCGGGGCGGTTTTTTGCTGCAGCATGCCGCATCGGGCTGCTTGTAGGGCCTGCGGAACCGCGCGGGGCGCAACTGTCCTGGACAATTTGTGTTTCCGATTGCCTCTCCGGAGGCAAGGGGTCTCTGCGGCCACGGACAGGGACCTGGTGAGGGTCCAAACAGTGACCGGAGCATTTGGGGACTTACATTCTTCAGGTGCCGACCCGTTCCCGTGGGAACGCCCCAAGGCGCCAGCGGCACGGGGGAGCCTCCACCGCGATTGTCACCACAACGCAGAGTCCCTAAGGGGGACAGACCTGCGAGACCCAGCCGTGCTGCCAATCCAGAGGTCCCTGAGGGGGATCAGACAGATTTGTCTTCAGACTCTTCTTTTTCGTCTGATTTCGTGTTGCTTATGCATAAAGCCTTCAAGACACGCAAAGATTGCCATTTAAATACAGTCTCGAGCGGTATGTGATCCGAACTGTGCGTGCGGCAAACGCAGGTGCGCCCGGCACTAATGCACCTCTTTCTACCGCACCTTACTGTATTGGCCTGTTTGTGATAACCAAGATCAATGCCTGTAGCTCAGATGGAAAGTAGGACATCAGGAAATGCTTACATATCTCCTTTGGGGTAGATTTTAAAAGAAGCGCGATCAGCCTACTTTTGCTTGCGCATCAGACTCAAGCAAAAGTACGCTGGATTTTAGTAGATACGCGCGGAGCCGCGCGTATCCACTAAAATCCTGGATCGGCGCGCGCAAGGCTATCGATTTTGTATAGCCTGCGCGCGCCGAGCCGCGCTGCCTCCCCCCGTTCCCTCCAAGGCCGCTCCGAAATCAGAGCGGCCTTGGAGGGAACTTTCCTTTGCCCTCCCCTCACCTTCCCCTCCCTTCCCCTACCTAACCCACCCGCCCGGCCCTGTCTACACCCCCCGCTTACCTTTGTCGGGGGATTTACGCCTCCCGGAGGGAGACGTAAATCCCCGCGCGCCAGCGGGCCTGCTGCGCGCCGGGCCGCGACCTGGGGGCGGGTACGGAGGGCGCGGCCACGCCCCCGGGCCGTAGCCACGCCCCGTACCCGCCCCCAAAACGCTGCCGACACGCCCCCGGAACGCCGCGACGACCGGGCCCGCCCCCCGACACGCCCCCCGACACGCCCCCCCTCCGAGAACCCCGGGACTTACGCGAGTCCCGGGGCTCTGCGCGCGCCGGGAGGCCTATGTAAAATAGGCTTCCCGGCGCGCAGGGCCCTGCTCGCCTAAATCCGCCCGGTTTTGGGCGGATTTAGGCGAGCAGGGCTCTGAAATCTACCCCTTTCTTTCTCTTTCCGGTTCCGCTCATCCTGCAAACTTCAGCACCGGTGCAACTATTCCCACCCCTCTTTCCACTGCTCCCTCTGCTCTCCCCTACCCCCAAGCCTCTACCTCTCTATCTTCCCTCTACCCTCTCCCATCAATCTCCCTGCCATATCTCCTGTTCTCCCCTTCCATCTTTTTCTCCTTTGCTCCTTCCTGTTATTGTATCGACTCCTCCCACCCTCCTTCCAATGCTCTCTCTGCTCTCACTCCTCTCCCCTAGCCCATGCCTCCCTTCTCTATATCTTCCTTCTCCTTCCTCTCTGCCCACCGGCCTTTGCTGTTCTCTACTTTTCCTCCCCTTTCTCTGTCTTGTTTATGCTTCCCCTTTCCCCTTTTCCTTTCCCTTACTTCTCCTTGACATCCCGTGTGTATTTGGTCTGATTGCAGTGCATGCGCTTCGAAGAAAAAAAAACGGTAAGGAGACTTTGCAAACATCGCTTTGTGCCCTATAATACTTTTAAAGGTCCTTGGTCAGTGGATTTGTCCTGCTGAGTTTGGAATTTAGCTGGACAAACCGCAAAGTGTTAAAATTGTGGGCCAATGAATGGCTAACTTACCTGGATAAAACAGGATGACTGGGTGGGGGCTTATGTTTAGCTGGGGTAGCATATAGTTTTCCCCTGTCCGAACTCCAAACCAGAAATATACCTTGTTATATGCTCCTACCTTTACTTGTGTAGAGGATGGACAGTAATCAAATAGCCTATTTCTGTGGATAAAAGAGCACTTTATCCCAGAAATGGCTTTCATTATTGTCCTCCCTGTATATAATGGTGATGTGCATTCAGCCTTACACAATTTAAAGTTTGAACCTTTCTTTAACAGATGAAGACAAGCCTGCATCAAAAATGACCGAGCGATTGGGAGTCAGGGTAGAGGTGGGTATGTTTTTTAGATTAAGGGACAGGCCCTTCAGTAAGGTTAGATCCTCTGGAACTGCTCAGGCTAAGTTTTCAGG
This sequence comes from Rhinatrema bivittatum, assembly GCF_901001135.1. Classification (NCBI taxonomy): domain Eukaryota; kingdom Metazoa; phylum Chordata; class Amphibia; order Gymnophiona; family Rhinatrematidae; genus Rhinatrema; species Rhinatrema bivittatum. Next base: position 3,839 of record NW_021820632.1, read on the forward strand.
AGGCTCCTCAGTGCTGAACCGGCTAAGCTAAATTTGGGAATATTTCCAGCCGCCAAGCTGTGATTGAAAATTTATCCAGTAAACGGAATCAACTCTTGTGGTCACTTAGCAGCTCTTCTGAAAACTTACCCCTTACTTTGAAT
>NW_021820633.1:0-3972 GCF_901001135.1 Rhinatrema bivittatum
GATCTACTGCCGGCGCCATTTTCCGTACGAAAACGATTCGCGGTGGGAAATCGCTCCCTGACCCCCGCTGGACCTCCAGGAACTTTTGGCCAGCTTGTGGGGGGCCTCCTGACCCCACGAGACTTGCCAAAAGTCCAGCGGGGGTCCGGAAGGACCTCCTGCCGTCCAATCTTTTTCGTCTATGGCCGCCGCCATTTTTCGGCGCCATTTTGGAAAATGGCGCCGGCTGAAGACGACAAGATTCAGGAGCAGGAGCCCGTTCCGGACCGCCGCTGGACCCGCAGGTTATTTAAGTTATTTGGGGGGGGGTTCGGGAGGGTGGGGGATTTAATTTAAAGGGTCGGGGGTGGGTTTTAGGGGGTTTTAGTGTGCCGGTTTTTCGATTTTTCGATTTTTCGATTTTTAACGATGTTCCGGCGAGGGATGGGGGTTCGGGAGGGTGGGGGATTTAATTTAAAGGGTCGGGGGTGGGTTTAGGGGGTTTTAATGTGCCGGTTTTTCGATTTTTCGATTTTTCGATTTTTCGATTTTTAACGATTTTTAACGATTTTTCACGATATTTTACCCCCCCAAACGGCAACAATACGATTCCCTCCCCCTCCCAGCCGAAATCGATCGTTAAGACGATCGAGGACACGATTCACATCCCTATTGAATAGATATTCAGCATGCTGAAAAGCCGAGTCAGATGTTTGGAACGGTCTGGTGACGCTCTGCAGTACAGTGTGGAAAAGGTTGCAAGCATTGTTATGGCCTTCTGCATGTTCCATAACATTACTTTGTGCTTCAGGCTGGAAGCAAAGGTTGCAGAACAATTGCCACCAGATGCACCTGTAGAGCCAGCACCTGAGGTAGACAACAGAGTGAGAAGCTTCGAGGCTCGCCGAAGGATCATTGCTAATTGTTTCTCATTTAAGTTATTAGAAATGATACCAATAACCCCTCTCTACTTTTGAACATATTGATTCAGTAATAGAAGTAAATTAATAGATCCAGTAGATTAATTGATCCAGATATAGCAGTACATTAATTGAATATCTTTAATGAAGTCTGTCCTGTGGATTTCAGTATCTGAGATCCCTATATCCTTAAAATCCTCACAAGCATGAGTATCCCTTGCACAAGCTCTCACCAATTTCTATTGCTGGCATGCATCCCCTTGCCTCTTACCAACTTCCATTGCTGGCATGCGAAAATATAAATCCTGCTTTGCATTTTATTTCAGGAGCTGTAATCAGAGGCCAATGGATGGACCAGGAATCTAACATTTCTGTGATGTGTTTTTGTCCATTTTTTATAATTGTATGATTAAATTCATTGAATTTCTATAATGGACTCTGTCCTCTAGGATTGATGTATAAATGACCTCTTCATGGAGCAATTGGTTCAGGAACCAACAAGAGAGAGAGCTATTTTAGATTTAATTCTTAGTGGAACGCAGGATTTGCTGAGAAAGGTAAAGGTGGTGGGGCCACTTGACAACAGTGATCATAACATGATCAAGTTTAAACTAATAACTGGAAGGGGGACAATAAGTAAGTCTGCAGCTCTAACACTAAACTTTCAAAAGGGAAACTGATAAAATGAGGAAAATAGAAAAAACTGAAAGGTGCAGCTGCAAAGGTTAAAAGTGTTCAACAGGCATGGACATTGTTTAAAAATACAATCCTAGAGACACAGTCCATATGTATTCCACACATTAAGGAAGGTGGAAGGAAGGCAAAACGATTACCCTCATGGTTAAAAGGTGAGGTGAAAGAGGCGTTTTTAGCTAAAAAAAGCATCCTTCAAAAATTGGAAGAAGGATCCATCTGAAGAAAATAGGATAAAACATAAGCATTGTCAAGTTAAGTGTAAAACATTGATAAGACAAGAGAAGAATTTTAAATGAAGTTGGCCACAGAGGCAAAAACTCATAATAAAAACTTTTTAAAATATATCCGAAGCAAGAAACCTGTGAGGGAGTCGGTTGGACCATTAGATGACCGAGGGGTTAAAGGGGCTCTTAGGGAAGATAAGGCCATTACAGAAAGACTAAATGAATTATTTGCTTCCGTGTTTCTAATGAGGATGTTGGGGAGATACCAGTTCCGGAGATGGTTTTCCGGGGTGATGTGTTAGACGAACTGAACAAAATCACTGTGAACCTGGAAGATGTAGTAGGCCAGATTGACAAACTAAAGAGTAGCAAATCACCTGGACCGGATGGTATGCATCCTAGGGTACTGAAGGAACTAAAAATGAAATTTCTGATCTATTAGTTTACAATTTGTAACCTATCATTAAAATCATCCATTGTACCTGAAGACTGGAGGGTGGCCAATGTAACCCCAATATTAAAAAAGGCTCCAGGGGCGTTCCAGGTAATTATAGACCAGTGAGCTTGATTTCAGTGCTGAGAAAAATAGTGGAAACTATTCTCAAGATGAAAATCGTAGAGCATATAGAAAGACATGGTTTAATGGAACAGTCAACATGGATTTACCCCAAGGGAAGTCTTGCCTAACAAATCTGCTTCATTTTTTTTTGAAGGGTTTAATAAACATATGGATAAAGGTGAATTGGTAGATGTAGTGTATTTGGATTTTCAGAAGGCGTTTGACAAAGTCCCATATGAAAGGCTTCTAAGAAAACTAAAAAGGCATGAGATAGGAGGGTGATGTCCTTTCGTGGATTACAAACTGGTTAAAAGAAAACAGTGAGTAGGATTAAATGGTCAATTTTCTCAGTGGAAAAGGTTAAACAGTGGAGTACCTCAGGGATCTGTACTTGGACGGGTGCTTTTCAATATATACTATATATATAAATGATCTGGAAAGGAATCCGATGAGTGAGGTTATCAAATTTGCGGGTGATACAAAATTATTTAGATTAGTTAAATCACAAGCGGATTATGATACATTATGATACATTACAGGAGACCTTGCAGACTGGAAGATTGGGCATCCAAATGGCAGATGAAATTTAATGTGGACAAGTGCAAGGTGTTCCATATAGGGAAAAATAACCCTTGCTGTAGTTACACGATGTTAGGTTCCATATTAGGAGCTGCCACCCAGGAAAAAGATCTAGGCATCATAGTGGATAATACTTTAAAATCTTCGGCTCAGTGTGCTGCAGCAGTAAAAAAAGCAAACTGAATGTTAGGAAGTATTAGGAAGGGAATGGTTAATAAAATGGAAAATGTTCATAATGCCTCTATATCGCTCCATGCTGAGACCGCACCTTGAATACTGTGTACAATTCTGGTCGCCGCATCTCAAGAAAGATATAATTTGGGATGGAGAAGGTACAGAGAAGTGCAACCAAAATGATAAAGGGGATGGAACAGATCCCTATGAGGAAAAGGCGAAAGAGGTTAGGGTGTTCAACTTGGCTGAGGGGGGATATGATAGAGGTCTTTAAGATCATGAGAGGTCTTTAAACGAGTAAGATGTGATCGGTTATTTACACTTTCAAATAATAGAAGGACTAGGGGGCATTCCATAAAGTTAGCAAGTAGCATATTTAAGACTAATCGGAGAACATTCTTTTTCACTCAACGCACAATAAAAGCTCTGGAATTTGTTGCCAGAGGATGTGGTTAGTGCAGTTAGTGTCGCTGGGTTCAAAAAAGGTTTGGATAAGTTCTTGAGGAGAAGTCCATTAATGGCTATTAATCGAGTTTTACTTAGGGATAGCCCTGCTATTAATCAGTAGCATGGGATCTTCTTAGTGCCCTGGTTTGGCCTCTGTTGGAAACAGGATGCTGGGCTTGATGGACCCTTGGTCTGACCCAGCATGGCAATTTCTTATGTTCTTAAATTTGATGATGATACAACATTTTTAAATTACAAGAGGATTGTGAGAAATTGAAAAATAACCTTGCAAGACTGGAAGACTTGCCATCCAAATGGCAGATGTGATTTAATGTGGACTAGTGCAAAGTGATGCATATATGGAAGAGCACCCCAAATTATAGATACACAATGC
>NW_021820634.1:0-3954 GCF_901001135.1 Rhinatrema bivittatum
CCCTTCCAGCAGTTCACTGGTCCCGAGAGGAGCTCCCAGTGTATCTCTGGGTGGGGGGGGGGGGGGGGTCGGGCCGCCGCCGTGGCCGTACCGCTGTCCTGCCAGCTCACTGGGCCACGGCTGCTGCTTAGTCCCTGCATCAGGAGTGCATGTCCAGCTCACTCGTGGGTCGCAAGGCTTGGGAAAATATCTTTTCTTGGAAGGGACAGGAAGAAAGGTTGCAGAGATGCTTCGGAGCTGGCGCGGCCTTTTAAAAGCCTCGTGAAGCAGGGCCTTACGAGAACCCAAAAGCTTGTCCTCAGTACTGCCTGGGCATAAATTTCTTTTGTGACCCAGTGAACAAATCTCACAACCTCCCGAGCACCCGAGCTCGTGATAACTCCCGGAGCCCATTCCCACCCCAGATTCACCGCCGGAGGTTTGCAGACCCCTGCAGCGCAGTCACCAAGGGCGGCAGGGAGGGCTCGGTGCAGCGTGCGCTGTAAACCCGGGACGGAGGCGTGCGTTTTTTGTCCCCCCGTCTGCGGGGCCACGTACCTTCAAAAGCAAACCTGTAGAGGACGCTGGCCATGTCGTTCACCATCACCCCCGAGGGGCTCTCGCGCCTGAGGTCCTGCAGCATGATAAGGAGGTCGGACACCACCTCGTTAATGATGCCAGTGTAGCGCATGGCCTCCCGCGGCTTCAGCATCCTCTGGTTCAGGACCGTGCGCAGCGTGTGCCAGCGCTCGCCTTCCCTGGGAGAAAGGGAGCGAGAGCATTACGCACAACATCGTAACGAGATCCTGTGCCCCGACCCACCCCTGCTTTACACAAGCTGGAGGTCCAGTCGTCTGGTGCTGCAGTGACAAATCAGTGAAATGGTTCCCAAACTGGAGATGTTTCCTCAGCCTAACTTTCCATCCTATCTCTGGCCTCATGTGCTGCTCTTCTCTATCATTTCCTGTCTCCCTGCTCATTGTGTCATTTCTGTCTCCCTGTGCTCTGCTGCTCACTTGTGCCATTCCTGTCTCCTGCTCACTTGTGTCATTTCCTGTCTCCCGTGCTCTTACTAGAGTCATTCCCTATCTGTCTTGCTCTGCGGGTTCACTTGTGTCATTTCCTGTCTCCCTGTTCTTTACTAGAGTTAGTTTCTATCTGTCCTCGTGCTCTGCGGTTCATGTGTGTCATTTCCTGTTTCCTGCGCTCTTTACTAGAGTCATTTCTTGTCTCTTGTCCTTGTGCTCTGCGGTTCACTTGTGTCATTTCTGTCTCCCTGTGCTCTTTACTAGAGTCATTTCCTATCTGTCCTCGTGCTCTGCGGTCACTTCTGTCATTTCCTGTCTCCCTGTGCTCTTTACTAGAGTCATTTCCTATCGTCCTTGTGCTCTGCGGCTCACTGGTGTCATTTCTGTTTCCCTGCGCTCTTTACTAGAGTCATTTCTTGTCTCTGTCCTTGTGCTCTGCGGTTCACTTGTGTCATTTCCTGTCTCCCTGTGCTCTTGACTAGAGTCATTTCCTATCTGTCCTCGTGCTCTGCGGTTCACTTGTGTCATTTCCTGTCTCCCTGTGCTCTTTACTAGAGTCATTTCTATCTGTCCTCATGCTCTGCGGTTCACTTGTGTCATTTCCTGTCTCCCTGCGCTCTTTACTAGAGTCATTTCCTATCTGTCCTTGTGATCTACGGCTCACTTGTGTCATTTCCTGTCTCCCTGCGCTCTTTACTAGAGTCATTTCCTATCTGTCCTCATGCTCTTGCGGTTCACTTGTGTCATTTCCTGTCTCCCTGTGCTCTTTATTAGAGTCATTTCCTATCTGTCCTCATGCTCTGGCGGTTCACTTGTGTCATTTCCTGTCTCCCTGTGTTCTTTACTAGAGTCATTTCCTATCTGTCTTGTGATCTACGGCTCACTTGTGTCATTTCCTGTCTCCCTGTGCTCTTTACTAGAGTCATTTCCTATCTGTCCTCATGCTCTGCGGTTCACTTATGTCATTTCCTGTCTCCCTGTGCTCTTTACTAGAGTCATTTCCTATCTGTCCTCATGCTCTGCGGTTCACTTGTGTCATTTCCTGTCTCCCTGCGCTCTTTACTAGAGTCATTTCCTATGTGTCCTTGTGATCTACGGCTCACTGTGTCATTTCCTGTCTCCCTGTGCTCTTGTACTAGAGTCCATTTCCTATCTGTCCTGTGATCTACGGCTCACTTGTGTCATTTCCTGTCTCCCTGTGCTCTTTACTAGAGTCATTTCCTATCTGTCCTCGTGCTCTGCGGTTCACTTGTGTCATTTCCTGTCTCCCTGTGATTCTTTACTAGAGTCATTTCCTATCTGTCCTCGTGCTCTGCGGTTCAACTTGTGTCATTTCTGTCTCCCTGTGCTCTTTACTAGAGTCATTTCCTATCTGTCCTCGTGCTCTGCTGCTCACTTGTGTCATTTCCTGTCTCCCTGTGCTCTTTACTAGAGTCATTCCCTATCTGTCCTCGTGCTCTGCGGTTCACTTGTGTCATTTCCTGTCTCCCTGTGCTCTTTACTAGAGTTATTTCCTATCTGTCCTCGTGCTCTGCGGTTCACGTGTGTCATTTCCTGTTTCCCTGCGCTCTTTACTAGAGTCATTTCTTGTCTCTGTCCTTGTGCTCTGCGGTTCACTTGTGTCATTTCCTGTCTCCCTGTGCTCTTTACTAGAGTCATTTCCTATCTGTCCTCGTGCTCTGCGGTTCACTTGTGTCATTTCCTGTCTCCCTGTGCTCTTTACTAGAGTCATTTCCTATCTGTCCTCGTGCTCTGCGGTTCACTTCTGTCATTTCCTGTCTCCCTGTGCTCTTTACTAGAGTCATTTCCTATCTGTCCTCGTGCTCTGCGGTTCACTTGTGTCATTTCCTGTCTCCCTGTGCTCTTACTAGAGTCATTTTCCTATCTGTCCTTGTGCTCTGCGGCTCACTGGTGTCATTTCCTGTCTCCCTGTGCTCTTTACTAGAGTCATTTCCTATCTGTCCTCGTGCTCTGCGGTTCACTTGTGTCATTTCTTGTCTCTGTCCTTGTGCTCTACGGCTCACTTGTGTCATTTCCTGTCTCCCTGTGCTCTTTACTAGAGTCATTTCCTATCTGTCCTTGTGCTCTGCGGCTCACTTGTGTCATTTCCTGTTTCCCTGCGCTCTTTACTAGTCATTTCCTATCTGTCCTCGTGCTCTGCGGTTCACTTGTGTCATTTCCTGTCTCCCTGTGCTCTTTACTAGAGTCATTTCCTATCTGTCCTTGTGCTCTGCGGTTTACTTGTGTCATTTCCTGTCTCCCTGTGCTCTTTACTAGAGTCATTTCCTATCTGTCCTTGTGCTCTATGGCTCACTTGTGTCATTTCCTGTCTCCCTGTGCTCTTTACTAGAGTCATTTCCTATCTGTCCTTGTGCTCTGCTGCTCACTTGTGTCATTTCCTGTCTCCCTGTGCTCTTTACTAGAGTCATTCCCTATCTGTCCTCGTGCTCTGTGGTTCACTTGTGTCATTTCCTGTCTCCCTGTGCTCTTTACTAGAGTTCATTTCCTATCTGTCTCGTGCTCTGCGGTTCACGTGTGTCATTTTCCTGTTTCCCTGCTGCTCTTTACTAGAGTCATTCGTCTCTGTCCTTGTGCTATGCGGTTCACTGTGTCATTTCCTGTCTCCCTGTGCTCTTACTAGAGTCATTTCCTATCTGTCCTCGTGCTCTGCGGTTCACTTGTGTCATTTCCTGTCTCCTGTGCTCTTTATAGAGTCATTCCTATCTGTCCTGTGCTCTGCTGCTCACTTGTGTCATTTCCTGTCTCCCTGTGCTTCTTACTAGAGTCATTTCCTATCTGTCCTGTGCTCTGCTGCTCACTTGTGTCATTTTCCTGTCTCCATGTGCTCTTTACTAGAGTCATTTCCCTATCTGTCCTCAGTGCTCTGCGGTTCACTGTGTGTCATTTCCTGTTTCCCTGCGCTCTTTACTAGCAGTCATTTCTTGTC
>NW_021820635.1:0-3906 GCF_901001135.1 Rhinatrema bivittatum
GTGGGCCACAAGGGAGCAACGCAGATTTCAAAAAGCCAGAGAATTCACTTGTATGTACCTGTGTGCATGTGAGGAATAAGGGGGGGGGGGGGGGTGGAAAAGGGGACAGGGGCCGAGACTTACATGCATGACTCCGAATTTTTAAAACTGGAGACTGCAGTGTGCGTTGGCTTGTTATCTGTGTAACCTTAGTGCTACTCCAGATCTTGAGTTTTAGGGCATACAGGACAGGGTGAGGGGTCTGGGTCAAGTCGGGGACATGCAGGATGAAGCACCAGAGGGGTCTGGAAGAACCTCGATGTTAACTGGACAAACTGGTGGACTAATTTGAAAAACTAGGTTGTCCCTCGCCCAAGAATGTTTTAAAACTTTGCTGACATACATGCATAAAAGCCGATATGGTCCTATTGAAGACACACATGCATTGGCTGTGCTCGAGTAACCTCTTAAAAATTAGGAGCATACTGATTTATGGATGGTGCATTTTTAACACATGCGCAAGAGAGTGCACACACACAATTAAAAATTCTAGCGTACCCTCACTTGCGCATATGGACACACATGCATTTGTTTTAAAATCGACCTGCAAGTGAGCTTTATTGATAAATAATGTCAAAAGGTTTTAATATCAAATTTGGCATTTAATGTATGTTAGTGCAACTTAGTAAATAGACCCCATAGTGGGAAATACCTATTTTCCTGGGCAATAGCCTAGTGGTTAGAGCAGTGGGCTACAAACCAAGTCCCGCTGTTGCTCCTTGTGGACTTTGGGCAAGTCACTTTACCCTCCATTGCCTTAGGGGATAGAGAAATACCTACAGTACCTGAATGTAAACCGATGTGATGTCTCAATCGAATGTTGGTATATAAAAATAAATAAATAAAATGCCAGTTTTTAAAATTTCTGTCCTCCAACTGCTCATGCCCAAAAGTCCACATACTGCTTCACAATGTACATATGATTAGTCATATCTAGGGGTGGTATTCCTGAGGGGTTGTTTTGGGTGGGGTTGGAATTGCACTTTCAAACTTTATGTGCATTATTTTCCATATAAATTTTACCAGCACAAAAAATAAGTGCAAATTCAGCGATTGCTTTATATGTGAGCCAGGTATGCATTCCCTTGCTTTACTTTTCAAACTTAGGTACAAGGTATTGTACCTGTGAACTTTGAACCTAGGTGGGCAGTTTTCAACAAGGTCAAGACAATGACATTGACAAGTCTCTGAAATTAACCTTACAATCACTAATACTGTGGTTATACAAAACAAAAGTGACCTAAAATAAAACTGAGTTCAAGAAACGTATTGGGGCATAGTTTGAGAAGATACCTGGAGAACTCATTTTATGGAATTGCTCTATTATGCTATTTTGTGTAACAATAACATACAAATAAAAAATCAATTTACTATTGTCTGATTCAAAGTACTCTTCATACGTATTGGGCATTTGGCCATACATTATGCAGGGTCAAGATATGAGTGATGACTTTTCTGTCCATCCACTCAACAGCTCAGCTCTACAATCCCTAGCATCCCCTCACACATCCCAGGCTTTCTTGAATTCAGACACTGTCCTTTCTCTACTACTTCCACTGGGAGGCATGTTCCATGTACCCACTACCCTTTCTACAAAATAAATAGTTCCTTAGATTACTCCTCATTCAACCTCTGTTTGACCTCATCCCATCTCTCTCTTGTTCCGGTCTTCTTTCCATTGAAAGATACCCACTTCCTCTGCACCAGTACCTCTGAGGTGTTCAAGTTTCTCTATCATACCTCCCCTCTCTTGCCTTTCATCCTGGGTATACATGTTTAGATCTTTACGTTTGTCCCCATATGCTTTACAATGAAAATCACTAATTTTATTAGCCACCCTCTGGATCAACTCCATCCTATTTATATCCTTTTGAAGGTGCAGTCTCCAGAACTGTGCATAATATTCCCAACGAGGTCTCACTAGGGACTTCTACAGGGGCAATCATCTCCTTTTTTCTGCTGACCATTCCTCTCCCTATACAACCAAGCATCTTTCTGGCTTTTGCCATTGCCTTATCCACCTGTTTGGGCCAACTTGAGATCATTGGATACAAATCACCTCTAGATCGCGCTGTTTCATGCATAGAAGTATTTCACCCCCTAGACTGTTCGGCTCTCTTGGATTTTAGGCAGCCCAAATGCATGACTCTACATTTTAGCGTTTAATATTAGCTGACAGGACTAGATCATTCCTCAAGCTTCCACTAAATCCCTTCTCATGCTTTAGACACCTTCCTGCCCCATCCTTGGAGTGAGCTCCATTTACCACTACCCTTTGTCATCTCTCACTCAATTAATTTCTAACTCAGTCACTTTAGAACCCACAAGAGTGCTCAGTTTATTTGTGTCACATATGCAGAACAGTGTCCAAAGGTCTAATTGAAAATCCAACTGCACTACATCTAATGCACTCCCCTGATCCATCTCTCTGGTCATCCAAAGAAATTGATCAAATTTTGCAGCATGTTAAGTTTCTCTATATATTTGCATTCAGACAATGATAGGTGACTAGAAATACAGTTTGCACATTTTTTATATTATTGATTTTTGGTTTTCCATTGTATAGTTAGAATAAAGGTCAATCAATTTATAGGTGAAACTTTTTTATTGAACTAAGTTATTACATCTTTAATCATGACATCTTGCTGCAGCAGGTAACTGACTTGGGTTTACAGATCAAGACTGTTGAATGGTTTTGCTTTTTGAAATTTTTTACTGGGGAGATCTCAGAAAATGGTAGGGAGGGGACCAATATTCTGTACCCGAACCCTTATAAATGTGTGGTTTCACAGTGTTCCAGCCTCTCCCTTACTTTGCTTAAAATATATCTTCAGCCACTTAGCGATATCAGGTGTTTTGATTTAAGTATTCAGATTTATCCTGACGATATTCAGTTATATTTTCCCTTGGATTCTGACTATAAGCCACCACAATTTATTTGGTTTGTTTCAAATAAAAGCCCTTCATTACCTTCTCTTCCTAGAGGGTGCTCTTTTGTCTCGGCAGTAGTGTTCTCTGTCTCCTTTACTTGCCGTTGCTGCTCAGTAGAAGTCAGCATTTTAGTAGACTACGGCCCCCCAGTTCTCCTCAGCCACTACCATGTTTCTCCAAAAATAAGACAGGTCTTATATTCTTTTTTTAGCTCCGAAAAAACAACAGCTAGGGCTTATTTTTCAGGGGATGTCTTATTTTTTGTCCACGATTGGTGAATTAGGACAAGGCAAAATCCGCCTCCTCTTTCATTCACCATGTAGATTCAATTTTGGCTGAAACCTTTTGGTTCGGCCTTCATTATTGGCCCGCCGCAGGAAATTGTTTTCCTGCGGTTCGGCCAATTTTATTTCGTCTGGGCCCCCCCCCCCCCCCCCGAAACAAAAGCCTGAAAACCTGGGGGGGGGGGGGAGGCATCCATTGTTCCTAACCATGTGACAGAGGCCGGCCAATGGCAGCAATAGCCTGTCACATGGGTAAGGGCAAAGGGCCATCGGCGTCATTTTGATTGCTGGCAGCTGATGGCCCGAGAGCGAGAGATTGCTCCCGGACCGCCCGCTGGAACAACCAGGGAATTTTGGCATGTTTTGGGGATGGGGGTTGGGAGGGTGAAGGAGTTGCAATGAATTAAATTTGAAGAGTTGGGTTTTTTTTAAACAACCTCCGTCTGCCCCCCCCCCTGGGTTTTGGGCCTCCCCAGGGACTTTTGGTAGATTTGTGGGGGGGGAAGGGGGGAGGGGCAAATCTTGGGGTGCAACCGCGCGTCCACCTACAACTTGGGCTTATATTTCAAGACCTACTCCTGAAAAATCAAGCTAGGGCTTATTATCGGGGAAAGACGGTAGCTCTTCTATCTCCTCAGATTCAGAGAATCCA
>NW_021820636.1:0-3795 GCF_901001135.1 Rhinatrema bivittatum
GGGTCCTCTCTCGGCCGAGGAACGGAGGCGCCGACGCTCTCAAGGACTGTGCCTGTATTGCGGGACCCAGGGGCATTTCATAGCACGTTGTACCGAGCGCCCGGGAAACGGCCGAACCTAGAGCTCAGCGGGGAGTTGACTCTAGTCAACATTTCTTCCAACTCCCCATGTACAGTCCCGGTACGATTATGTATTCCTGGAGGAGGATTCGATACCCTAGCCTTACTTGATTCGGGGTCCGGGGGGAATTTCATCCTCCGAGAACTAGTACAACAGCTCCAGTTTGGCGTTTGCCCCCAAGAACCGCCCATGCGTGTCTCTTCCATTCAGGGGAACCCACTGCCTGGAACCATTTCCACTCGCACTGCTCCCCTGCAGCTTCTGGTCGGGGCCCTCCACCAGGAGGAGATCTCGTTTATGATCCTCGAAAAATCTATCCATCCGATCATCTTGGGCCTACCTTGGCTGAGAGAACATTCACCAGTGATTGATTGGAGATCCCTTCAGATCACTTCCTGGAGTTCCGCGTGCCACCGTCATTGCCTTCCCACACGCCCGTTGCGACCAATTCCGCTCCTCACAACCCCGTTAACGATACCACCACAGTATCGTGCCTTTCAGGATGTCTTCTCTAAGGAAAAGGCAGAATTACTCCCGGAGCACCGACCCTTTGATTGTGCAATCAACTTGTTGCCAGGAACCACGCCGCCCCGTGGGAGGGTCTACCCCCTGTCTCTGCCTGAAACTCAAGCTATGTCATCCTATATAAAGGAAAACTTGGATCGGGGTTTCATCAGGCCCTCTAAGTCCCCGGCCGGGGCCGGGTTCTTCTTCGTGGGAAAGAAAGATGGGTCTCTTCGCCCCTGTATAGATTATCGGGGCTTGAACCAGATCACTCGCCGAGATCGTTACCCGTTGCCCCTGATCCCGGAGCTTCTGGACCGCCTCCAAGGCGCTCGCGTCTTCACTAAATTGGACCTCCGAGGTGCTTATAATCTCGTTCGCATACGCCCGGGGGACGAGTGGAAGACCGCTTTTAATACCAGGGACGGCCATTATGAATACCTGGTCATGCCTTTTGGTCTCTGCAACGCCCCCGCGGTATTCCAAAATCTGATGAACGAGGTGCTCCGTGACTTCTTATACACGTCCGTCATCGTATATTTAGACAATGTATTGATTTATTCTCAGGACCTCGAGGCACATTGGCAACATGTGCGCCAAGTTCTACTGAAACTAAGGGAGAATCGTTTATACGCCAAACTAGAGAAATGCCAGTTCGAGCGGGAGTCACTACCGTTCCTGGGGTATATTGTCTCCTCCACTGGCTTCCGTATGGACCCCGACAAAGTGAGCGCCATCAGGACCTGGCCACAGCTGTCGGGGGTGAAAGCACTCCAACGGTTCTTAGGATTCGCCAATTTCTACCGACAGTTCATCCCGCATTACTCCAGCCTGGTGGCCCCCCTGACGGCCCTCACACGGAAGGGCGCGGATGCGCGAAACTGGTCCCCCGCTGCTACACAGGCCTTCCAAGATCTCAAGGAGGCCTTCTTACAGGACACCTGCCTCCGTCATCCAGATCCTCAGCGTCAGTTTATCGTGGAAGTGGATGCCTCTGACGTCGCGGTGGGGGCGGTGCTGCTCCAAACCTCCCAGACAGGCAAAATCTGGCCTTGCTCATACTTCTCCCACAAGTTCTCACCGGCAGAGAAGAACTACGGGATTGGGGACAAAGAATTATTTGCCATAAAGTTGGCCTTTGAGGAGTGGCGCCAGTGGCTGGAGGGAGCTCAACATCCGGTCATAGTGTATACCGACCACAATAATTTGCAGTATTTGTCACATGCACAGAGGCTCAACCCTCGACAGGCCCGCTGGTCTCTCTTTTTTAGTCGGTTCGACTTCTCGCTTCGCTACCGACCCGCAGCCAAGAATGTTCGGGCGGATGCCCTCTCCCGCACCACTGAGGTTGAAGATGGGTTGGAGTCTCCTCAATACATTCTAGATCCAGCTAAAGTTCTACTGGCAGCCACGGACCTGGGCCCCGAAGGAAGACGGTGGTCCCAGCTCGTTCCCGGAGAAAAGTCCTGGCATGGGCACATGACTCCCTGACGGCTGGTCACCCCGGAATTACTCGAACCCTTGACTTGCTCACAGAGTTTTATTGGTGGCCAAGAGTGAGGGAGGATGTTCGGCACTATGTCCAGTCCTGCCCCACATGCGCTCAGCAAAAGCCACTTCCGGGCCACCCCTGGGGTCTACTCCAGCCACTCCCGATTCCCACGGAACCGTGGTCCCACCTATCCACAGATTTTGTGGTGGACTTGCCGCCCTCTGAGGGAAAAACCGTGATTTGGGTCACCGTTGACCGGTTTTCGAAGATGGCTCATTTCATCCCTCTTCCCAAGCTACCTACAGCCCCTGAGCTAGCTGATGTATTTGTTCAACATATTTTCCGATTGCATGGACTACCATCGCATATCGCTTCAGATCGAGGCCCGCAATTCACAGCCAAGTACTGGAGGGCGTTATGCAGGAAATTCGGGGGTACAACTGGATTTTACCACGGCATTCCACCCCCAGGGTAACGGACAGGTGGAGCGAACTAACCGCTCTCTGAAGACCTTCCTCAGAGCCTTTGTAGATGAGCTTCAAGACAACTGGGCCTCTCTTATCCCTGGGCGGAATTCTCCTATAATCGCCACAAGCACTCCGCTACACTACAGCCTCCCTTCCAGCTAGTTTACGGGAGGGTGCCTAGACCTCCGTTACCATTACCAGTGCAGGTTACCTCCCCGGCGGCGCAACTAACGGCCAGCCAGCTCCAACGCCTCTGGCTTGCCACTCAGGAAAAACTTTGCAGGACTGCCGCCCGCTTTAAGGCCTATGCAGATAGGGCTCGACGGCCCGCTCTGGTCTTCCTACCCGGGACGAGGGTATGGCTAAGCACTAAGCACATCCAATTGCGGACTCCGTCCATGAGACTAGCGCCGCGTTATATTGGACCCTTCCCGGTGGCCGAACGCATTGGGGCTGTATCCTACAGACTGCGCCTGCCATCCACGCTCAAGATCCATGATGTCTTCCATGTGTCCCTCCTCAAGCCACTGGTATTCTCCCGATTCCGGACTTCTCCGCCAGAGCCTTCCGAGGTTTCCTCAGATCCTGATACCACCTACACGGTAAAAGAGGTATTGGATGTCCGACGTCATCACCGCCGCTGGGAGTACCTACTATCTTGGGAGGGATATGGTCCGGAGGAGAATTCGTGGGAGCCCTCTTCCCACATCCTGGACAAGGATCTTCTTCGCCAGTTTCATTCCCGGCACCCGGACAAGCCCCGGCCCCCCGGAAGGGGGCTTAGAAGGAGGGGTACTGTTGAGATCCCGGGTCGGCCCCGGGATCGGCGCTTACCCCGTCGCGGTCCCGAGTCGACTTCCCGTCCCCCGGGGCTGCAGGGACCTCGGCCGCAGCGTTCCCGGCGTGACTTTGCCCCTCTCGGGCCTGCAGGGCCCTCGGGCACCGCGCTCCAGCTCCGCCAGCGTTCCCCGCGGTTGGCTCCGCCCCCCTAGACATGCGCGCGCGGCAGGCACCGGCTCTTAAAGGGGCCAGCGCGGGAGATTGCAGCACAGCCCCCAGGATGACGTCAGACGCCCTCAGGGTACTTAAACCCTGCAACGAGACCTGTTCCTCGCCTTGCAACGAGGTTCCCAGGTTTACCCTGTCTTCAGTTGCTGCGTTCCTGTTCCCTCTTGGTTCTCGTGTTCCCTGATCTCGGACTGGCTTCCTGTG
>NW_021820637.1:0-3714 GCF_901001135.1 Rhinatrema bivittatum
CACAGCAGAGCCTGATTTATCCTCCCCTCTCCTGCTATACCACCCCTTCCATAGCAGAGCCTGATTTATCCTCCTCTCTCCTGCTACACCACCCCTTCCACAGCAGAGCATGATTTATCCTCCTCTCTCCTGCTATACCACCCCTTCCACAGCAGAGCCTGATTTATCCTCCCCTCTCCTGCTATACCAACCTTCCATAGCAGAGCCTGATTTATCCTCCCCTCTCCTGCTATACCACCCCTTCCATAGCAGAGCCTGATTTGTCCCCCCCTCTCCTGCTATACCACCCCTTCCATAGCACAGCCTGATTTATCCTCCCCTCTCATGCTATACCACCCCTTCCATAGCAGAGCATGATTTATCCTCCCCTCTCCTGCTATACCACCCCTTCCACAGCAGAGCATGATTTATCCTCCCCTCTCCTGCTATACCACCCCTTCCATAGCACAGCCTGACTTATCCTCCCCTCTCGTTCTATACCACCCCTTTCACAGCAGAGCCTGATTTATCCTCCTCTCTCCTGCTATGCCACCCCTTCCATAGCACAGCCTGATTAATTCTCCTTCTCCTGCTATACCATCCCTTCCATAGCACAGCCTGATTTATCCTCCCCTCTCCTGCTATACCACGCCTTCCATGGGAGAGCCTGATTTATCCTCCCCTCTCCTGCTATACCACCCCTTCCACAGCAGAGCCTGATTTATCCTCCTCCCTTCTGCTATACCACCCCTTCCACAGCAGAGCCTGATTTATCCTCCTCTCTCCTGCTATACCACCCCTTCCACAGCAGAGCCTGATTTATCCTCCTCTCTCCTGCTATACCACCCCTTCCATAGCAGAGCCTGATTTATCCTCCCCTCTCCTGCTATACCACCCCTTCAATAGCAGAGCCTGATTTATCCTCCCCAATCCTGCTATACCACCCCTTCCATAGCAGAGCCTGATTTATCCTCCCCTCTCCTGCTATAACCACCCCTTCCATAGCAGAGCCTGATTTATCCTCCCCTCTCCTGCTATACCACCCCTTCCACAGCACAGCCTGATTTATCCTCCTCACTCCTGCTATAACCACCCCTTCCACAGCAGAGCCTGATTTATCCTCCTCTCTCCTGCTATACCACCCCTTCCACAGCAGAGCCTGATTTATCCTCCCCTCTCGTGCTATACCACCCCTTCCATAGCAGAGCATGATTTATCCTCCTCTCTCCTGCTATACCACCCCTTCCACAGCAGAGCCTGATTTATCCTCCCCTCTCCTGCTATACCACCCTTCCATAGCAGAGCCTGATTTATCCTCCCCTCTCCTGCTATACCACCCCTTCCATAGCAGAGCCTGATTTATCCTCCCCTCTCCTGCTATACCACCCCTTCCATAGCACAGCCTGATTTATCCTCCCCTCTCCTGCTATACCACCCCTTCCATAGCAGAGCAGGATTTATCCTCCCCTCTCCTGCTATACCACCCCTTCCATAGCAGAGCCTGATTTATCCTCCTCTCTCCTGCTATACAACCCCTTCCATAGCAGAGCCTGATTTATCCTCCCCTCTCCTGCTATACCACCCCTTCCATAGCAGAGCCTGATTTATCCTCCCCTCTCCTGCTATACCACCCCTTCCATAGCAGAGCCTGATTTATCCTCCTCACTCCTGCTATACCACCCCTTCCATAGCACAGCCTGATTTGTCCTCCCCTCTCCTGCTATACCATCTCTTCCATAGCAGAGCCTGATTTATCCTCCCCTCTCCTGCAATACTACCCCTTCCATGGGAGAGCATGATTTATCCTCCCCTCTCCTGCTATACCACCCCTTCCATAGCAGAGCCTGATTTATCCTCCTCTCTCCTGCTATACCACCCCTTCCATAGCAGAGCATGATTTATCCCCCCCTCTCCTGCTATACCACCCCTTCCATGGGAGAGCCTGATTTATCCTCCCCTCTCCTGCTATACCACCCCTTCCATAGCAGAGCCTGATTTATCCTCCCCTCTCCTGCTATACCACCCCTTCCATAGCAGAGCCTGATTTATCCTCCTCTCTCCTGCTATACCACCCCTTCCACAGCAGAGCCTGATTTATCCTCCCCTCTCTTGCTATACCACCCCTTCCATAGCAGAGCCTGATTTATCCTCCTCTCTCCTGCTATACCACCCCTTCCATAGCAGAGCCTGATTTATCCTCATCTCTCCTGCTATACCACCCCTTCCGTAGCAGAGCCTGATTTATCCTCCCCTCTCTTTCTATACCACCCCTTCCATAGCAGAGCCTGATTTATCCTCCTCTCTCTTGCTATACCACCTCTTTAATAGCAGAGCCTGATTTATCCTCCCCTCTCCTGCTATACCACCCCTTCCATAGCAGAGCCTGATTTATCCTCCCCTCTCCTGCTATACCATCTCTTCCATAGCAGAGCCTGATTTATCCTCCCCTCTCCTGCTATACTACCCCTTCCACGGCAGAGCCTGATTTATCCTCATCTCTCCTGCTATACTACCCCTTCCATAGCAGAGCCTGATTTATCCTCCTCTCTCCTGCTCCACCTTCCCTTAGGGATGTGCAGAAGGAAACATTTTGTTGCGATTCCTTATTTGTTTTGCTGGGACCCAAATTCATTGCATTCGTTTCATAGGGGGGGAAAGCAATTCATTGATTAGTTTTATTCGTTTTCCGATTTCCCATAAAAGTCAATGGGGGAAGTATTTGCAACCTATTTTTGGCTTCAGAATTGGAGTTTTCTTATCAATTCTGATGAAACTTCTGGGAACAATCATCAGAATGAGAAAAGCGCTCCAAGGTACTTAGACTGTGGCAAAGTGGCACCAAAGTGGCATGAATAGCCTAAGGCACTGTAAAGGAGCAAAGGGGTACCAGGAGTGGCAAGAGTGCAGCGAGCGTGTCAAAAACACACCACAGCTTCAAAAGAGAGCACCGATAACAGATGCATGAACCCTCGAAGGCAGCATGACGGGCAAAGCGGCAAGACAAGTGGCATTGACATCCTACAGCACAATGAAGGGGGAAAATAGCAAGCAGATAGACTAGCACCAACACACTGAGGAACCATGAGAGTGGCAAGAACACCACAAGTAGCTGAGTGAGTCATCTGGTGTATGGCAGCAAGGCAAAGTGGCAGAAAGCTGATAGGGGCAAGACATGCTGGCAGAGTGTAGGTAGTCTGGTCCTTGTGGTTTTGATAGGGGCAAGACAGGCTGGCAGAGCGTAGGTAGTCTGGTCCCTGTGGTTCTGATAGGGGCAAGACAGGCTGGCAGAGCTGAGGTACTCAGGTCACTGTGGTTTTGATAGGGGCAAGACATGCTGGCAGAGCGTAGGTAGTCTGGTCCCTGTGGTTCTGATAGGGGCAAGACAGGCTGACAGAGCTGAGGTACTCAGGTCACTGTGGTTTTGATAGGGGCAAGACAGGCTGGCCCTGGGGAGAGTTACTTTTCCTTTGCACAGGAAAGGGCTCCCTAGAATGGGTTTTCCCATAGAGTGGGGTGTTTCCAATGCCATTGGCGTCTAGTGAGTTCTCGCTGTTCTTTTAAACTCTGGTGGACGTAGCAGATATACAAACGAGAATTTTCAAGGCCGAGGCAGAGGAGGGTACATGTGAACAGCGGTTCAACATGGTTCAGAGGCTAGATACAGGCTGGCTACCCCCAGGAAGAGTTGGCCCCTAGAGTGGAGCACGAGCCTTCAAAGCATGGCGATGTGGAGAA
>NW_021820638.1:0-3692 GCF_901001135.1 Rhinatrema bivittatum
AAATCAAGAGATAATTCCTTACAATAAGCACGAGTGGAATAATCGTACAGGTTTTTCAATTGACTTCCTTTTTCTGTAAACAAAAGTGCAAAAATAAATGAAACAAGGGACAAAATGGACACCCCAAATACCCCGACGTGAAGCCAATATTTACAGACACTACTGGACTCTGCTTCAGTAGCAAAGCTGTCAAAGTCGGGAACAGATACAGAGAAAAAAATGTGCTAAAATGGGGAGCATGTGACCCTGGCTGGTCCAATAAACAACCAGTAATAGTATTATAACCATTGTAATAAAAAATGTTAAAATTGTAATTGAACACAGATTGTAAATGTGTACAAAATATGACTGGGGCTACCATATTTATTAGAGTTATTCCATAAATTTTGAAATGGATAACAGAAAATATCCAGTCATGATATAAGCTAGCCCACTTCCAGAAAATGTATGAAATAATAAATACCTTAGCAAATATAAGAATCAATATCATAGTGTCCATTCAATTATAAATTAGAAACTGAGCACTATATTTACCAAATACTTCTATATACCTAACAAATGTCTATATATATAATCAAAGCCATTGCTTGATATGCTTTAGCTGATTGTGAACTCATATAACCACACAGAAGAAAAAAGAAAAGGAAACTTAAATTACTCACCTATTACTTTAACATTTGACTCACATTTTATATTAGCACTTTCCACAGTGCTTGGTATAGGCCAGCATCAAAGTCACCAACATCATTAACAGTGAGAGAAGCTGCAAACCAATGACATTCACTGCATATTTTCCAGGAACAGAAACAATGGCTTTCCATCCTTTCTCCAGACAACCTCGTCACAGCTTAAATACATAGGTTGGGTTTTGACAACTGTGACTTGTTCTTCAAGAAGCTTTACAAAATGCACTGGTAATTCTGTGTGGGGGGGAAAGAGTTACATATTTAGATTGACTATAAAGCAAAAAAAATTATCATAGACTGATAATACAGAAATGGTAATGAAAGGAGTAAGCTCTGATAGTTACTGAAAAATATATACAATTCATATGGTAGCAAAGTTAGTTGAAGAAAAGAAAGCAACTAAAGATTATTAAACTACACATTCATATTAAAAGAAATACCTGCAACGATAAATTTGGCTACAGAGGTTTTTTCTTTGTTCCCCAGGCGGGCTACACATGTGTATGCTCCGATGTCTGAAACCTGTACACCTAAGATAAGCAGGTTCCTTTATCATCAGCAGCTTCCTTTATCATCAGCTATAAACTTGTATTTTGACTTTCTCTCAGGTTGCCTCCATCTTTCATCCATGTAATTGCAGTGAAAGGCGAGATAAGGCACTCAAATGTTGCAGATGTCCCACCAGCTTCTATTTCTTCCAACACTATGTGTTTAATCTCTTTGGCAAACTTCAGTGGTACAACTTTAAGTTGATAGTAGAAAACAGGTTCATCTGGAGGTTTTTCACCACCACTACCTGGTCTTAATCTCCTCCTGTCTGCATCTTCAGGTGAAGGTGTCTTTTTTACTATAAGTCAGATATGAAGATGAACAAATTGAGTCTTCATTTTGCTTTTTGCTTATAAGCATGCTGTAGCAGATGAGTTGTAATGGAATCATAAACAAGCTACTTAGGAGGTAATTTACTAAGCATTTTTCCAATAGACACATAGGGGCAGATTTTAAAAACTACGCCCGCGCGTACTTTTGTTCGCGCAAACCGGCGCAAACAAAAGTATGCCGAATTTTAATAGATACGCGTGTATCTTTTAAAATCCAGGGTCGGCGAGCGCAAGGCTGCGCAAAATCGGCAGCCTGCGCGCACCGAGCCACACAGCCTGCCTCCGTTCCCTCCGAGGCCGCTCCAAAATCATAGCGGCTTCGGAGGGAACTTTCCTTCCCCCCACCCGCACCTTCCCCTACCTAACCAATCCCCCCAGCCCTATCTAAACCCCCCCCCCCCCCACACCTTTGTTCGAAAAGTGACGCCTGCATGCGCCGGGCCGGCTGCCGACGCGCCATGTTCCGGTCCGGGGGCTGGTCTGGAAGGCGTGGCCACGCCCCCAGGCCGGAACCACACCTGTGGCCTCGCCCCGGAATGCTCCTGATGATGCGCCGGCCCCGTCACGCCCCCCCAGGAAAGCCCCAGGACTTACGCGTGTCCCGGGGCTTTGCACTTACTGGCAGCCTATGCAACATAGGCTCGGCGCACGCAGGGGGAGTTTGGGGCAGGTTATCGGGGGGTATGCGCGTATCTTACTATACCGATATTCAAGACACATGTCTTATCGTACCATCAAACAAGGGGAAACCATCGATATCGGAGAAAGTTACAAAAAACAGGGGTGATGAATTCAGGGCAACTAAGAAAGGTAGAATTAGCTTAACATAGAACTAAATTAGAGTAAAACAAGTAATTAAATAGAGTAACAGCGTGAGAACGGAATTGCACTCAATCAGTTCTTAATAGAGTAATTAAATCAACAAAGAGCATTAAAAACGGAATTGGAGTCTAACCTTAGAGAGAAGGGAGGGGGTAATGGGAGGGGAGTGGAAGGAAGTACGAGACAAGGTTGTTGATAATGGAATGGAGGGCTGAGGGCCAGCAGGGTGGAGGACATTATTACAGGTTTAAAGCAAGAGTGTAGCATGAATAATGAGGGTTCTTAAAGGATTAGAATTGTTCTGGATGGAATCGGAAATGATGACTGATGTACGAGACAGGATTAGAAGCTTGGCATTTATAAAAACCAAAATTCAACACATGTCAGAACTTAGGCATGCACGTAGACATCAATCTTAATGCTAACTTCAAATTTCTAAAACTTTTATATGACTAATATAGATTCTTGTTACATCATTTTTGTGGGTTTGAGCATGCCGATGCATTTATTTGAAGTATCACATTAATATGCTAACAATTACACCACATTTTATTAAAATATGCTTGAAAATATACTCAACCCTCTCTTGTTATTTTTAGAAAACATTAAAAGGTGAATTTTAAAAGCCAGGAACATGCCAAAATTGGGAATAGGCATGCATGTGGAAATGCGCGTCAACTTGATTTTATAAGCCATCCACATGCACATACAAGCCCCGATGCAAAAATATCTTACATTAGGGAAGAAAGGAGCAGATTGTGGGCTTGGTGTGAGTGGGGCATGGTCATTCTGGGACAGGCCAGGAGATGTGTGCGCCAGTATCTACATGCCTGGGTGCACGCCAGGTATATTTGAGCATAAACTTACTTCTGCTAGGGAGGAGGTGGAAGTCACAATAAAAGTATTTAGGCTTTGTGCAGGCAAATCAATCTCATGCATATTTTTAGGGAGATCCTGAAAATCTAGCTGGTTTGTAGCTCTTAAGGATCAGAATATGACACCCCTGATGTAACATAACTATTTCTGAAATGCAAACACTAATGACTCTAGTCTAGAATGCTCTTTGACAAAATATCCAAGACTCATATAATTATGTTATCCATAAAGATTACTGACATTAGTTATATAGTTATTGCCTCTCTTTTCCATGTTTAATCATAGCTGTGCAATAAGACTAGAAAGGACTATGTGGAAGACATCAAGGAGAATGAAAGGAATATGCATTCATATAGAGCAACCAGCATCATTCTTTTATGATCTCTTTTCACAAGGGGGCAAGAGTAGCCGTTTTGCCTCTGTCTTC
>NW_021820639.1:0-3656 GCF_901001135.1 Rhinatrema bivittatum
AGCAGAGTGCACAAGGAAGGGATTAGACTAGAGAGATAAGGGAAGAGAGGTAGTGAGTTGCTGCAGAGTGAAGGCATTTATAGGTGAAAAGAGGAGCTTGAACTGTATGCAGGAGCGGATAGGGAGCCAATGTAGTGACTTCAGAAGAGGGGTTATGAGCATAGCGACTTTGGTGAAAGATCAGTCATGCTGCTGAATTACGACAGATTTCAGTGGAGAGAGATGGCTTGCCAGGAGACCTGTGAGGAGTAGGTTGCAATAGTTAAGCGGGAGGAGATGAGAAAGTGGATAAGGGTTCTGGGAATCTGTTCAGAAAGGAAAGGACAGATTTTGGCAATGTTATAAAGAAAGAAACAGCACGCTTTAGCAGTGTTTTGGATATGCGTAGAGAAGGAGAGAGTGGAGTCAAAGAGGACTCCAAGGTTATGGGCTGATGGGAGCAGGATGATGACCGTGTTGCCCACAGACACAGAGAAAGGAGGAAGAGGGAAAGTGGACTTGGGGGGAACAATTAGGAGCTCCATCTTGGCCATGTTGAGTTTAAGATAGTTACCATAAACCCTATCGGGCAGATTTTAAAAGCCCTGCTCACGTAAATCCGGGTGGATTTACGCGAGCAGGCCCTCGCGCGCCAGCGCGCTTATTTTGCATAGGCTGCCAGCGCGCGCAGAGCCCCGGGACGCGCGTAAGTCCCGGGGTTTTTTGAAGGGGGCGTGTTGGGGGCGTGTCGGGGCGGCCTAACAACGCAGCGTTTCAGGGGCGGGACGCGGCATTTTGGGGGCGGGGCCGTGGGCGTGGCGCCGGCCCGGGGTGTAGTCAGGCCTCTGAACCAGCCCCTGGGTCGGATGATGGCGCGCCAGCAGTCCGCTGGCGTGCATAGATTTACGTCTGCTTCTCGCAGGCGTAAATCTAGGGACAAAGGTAAGGGGGGTTTAGATAGGGCCGGGGGGGTGG
This sequence comes from Rhinatrema bivittatum, assembly GCF_901001135.1. Classification (NCBI taxonomy): domain Eukaryota; kingdom Metazoa; phylum Chordata; class Amphibia; order Gymnophiona; family Rhinatrematidae; genus Rhinatrema; species Rhinatrema bivittatum. Next base: position 955 of record NW_021820639.1, read on the forward strand.
GTTAGGTAGGGGAAGGGAGGGGAAGGTGAGGGGAGGGCGAAAGAAAGTTCCCTCTGAGGCCGCTCCGATTTCGGAGCGGCCTCAGAAGGAACGGAGGCAGGCTGCGCGGCTCGGCGCGCGCAGGCTGCCCAAAATTGGCAGTCTTGCACGCGCCGATCCAGGATTTTATATATGCGCGGCTATGCGCGTATCTTATAAAATCCTGCGTACTTCTGTTTGAGGCTGCGCGAACAAAAGTACGCGATCGCGCTTTTTAAAAAAATCTACCCCTATGTTCCCCACCTCTTCAACCTTTATTATACTTCATCTTATTCACCCAAAAATATTGAAAGTAGGGAAAGGAAGGTGTCATACAACAACTGCAACTTGCTACACTGTAGCCTTGTATGCAGTATTTTTGAATCGTTGTAATCATGAACTTACCTTCCTCCTACCCGATTTTATTAAAATATTTTATTAAAAATCAAAAAATCATTTTTTTGGTATTTTTCTAAAAGTTGTGTGCATTAACCCTTCTAAATGTCAACCACCTATTGATTAATTGATAACACTCCTGATCTCAATGGTGAAATTAATTTACTTGAAAATCACCTATATGTAACGTTGCTTCATTCGATACTCAAATGTCTCTAGGTATTCACAGTATTTCTATCACTTTTTATATTGTCCCATCTAGGCTTGTTCTTAAACTTTATATACAATACAGCAAACCGCTGATGATAAACCTTGAATTCAAAAGCGGTAACAAATTACCAAAGATCAATCACTTCTGTATTTAAAAGTTCCAATAACTGTTCATGAGAATGCTTCCTGTTGCCACTTATATCAGACTGATGTCATATTGTCTAAACATCTTTATAGATGCGAGTGTCTGCACAACTATATAAAGTCCAAAATCACCATTGCCTCTCTTTTGGGTTGATAAATCCACCGATTTTTGAGCAAGTTTTCATAAGGTGCACCACAATTTTTTTAAAAAAGCTTATACTTCCAGTATTTGTTATATATACACCCTTAGGTTATGTGTCTCCTTAGTAGATTCACTTAATTAATATCCACAGCAGTTATATCTACTAGCTTCGGCGTCTCCCATATCCCCAATACTTTTTTTATTTTGTTATTTAATATTTTCAACGCCGTTGTAACTCAATGCATTCCCGATCTACTTAACTTGCTTGATTAATGTCTCCCGACATGGCCATGTTTCGATAACCGTAGATTATCTTCTTCAAGAGAGTTTATCGTTTTTCTCCTTCCTGTCGGGTCGCTCATCTCCTTGTGAAATGTTTTAAATCCCCTCTTTCTCTTCCTGCTTTTTAAACCTGTCCTCTACTCCAAATATAACCAATGGAGAGTCACGTATAATACGTCAACCTATTTGTATCCAATCATCATTGTCTCAATGCACTTGAATGGAAAGGCAGGATAATTATCATAATAATGACGCCGACTCAATGTCCTCGTTCAAACCATACGGGACTACTGTATTTAATTTAAATATCCACTTCTGTTCACGCAGATTTAACAATTTTTTAATATCCCCTCCTTGTTGTTTATCTTCCACATTATCTATCACTGTCCAAAGAAGATCCTCAAAGATATGCTGTTTCTCTAAACAATGTTCCACCAACGGTGCTTCTGACATCTTGGTGTTCAATCGTGATCTATGCTCTATAAGTATAGTTCTCACTGCTCGTGCCATCCGTCCCAAAATTCTTGGGGCATGGACACTGTATCAATATACCATGTTTTTAGTCAGGCAATTGGTGTCCCCTTTCCTAAAAAGCCTAAATCCAGTTACTCACTCATATAGATCAATTTGGTGGAAAAAATATAAAATACTGGTACAGGTATATAGATGAGTTTTTTTCATATGGGAATCATCTGAGGAAGATCTGAAGGAATTTTTATTGTGGATCAACACTGTAGATGTAAATCTCCAATTCACTTCTAATCAAGATCGGAATAAGATAAATTATCTGGATGTTGAAATCGTAAGGACGGGGTCAGTTTTGAATACAACAGTCCATCATAAGTCTACGGAGAAAAAATCACTTTTGCGTTATCATAGTCATCACATGAAGGCTCTCAAACAAGGTTTGCCGGTTAGCCAATTCTTTAGATTTAAGAGAATTTGCTCAACTAAAGAAGAATTTGAGAAACCATCTCAATGGCTTAAACAAAAATTCAAAGCACAAAGCTATCCAAAAAAAGTTATAACTAAGGCATACAAGAGAGCAAAATACTCAGATAGGGAGCAGTTATTGGAATACCGCACCATAAAAGAACATGAGAGTTTAACATGCATTTTACCACAGTGTACATCTACACCAGCAGTGATATCTTCTATACGTAGACATTGGCATGTTTTGGCACTACATGAGGTGTTCAAAGACAAACCCTTGATTGCTACGATGAGAGGCCCTAATATCAGAGACCGGGTGGTGCAGGCGGATATATTGAGAGATGTTGAACATAGGGAAGTTTCCAAAGGGAAACATTCCAAATGTCACAAATGTAATATGTGCGATCTCACCATTGAGGGAGATCAATGGGAGGACCCAGTAACTGGATTTAGGCTTTTTAGGAAAGGGGACACCAATTGCCTGACTAAAAACATGATATATTTGATACAGTGTCCATGCCCCGAGAATTATGTGGGACGGATGGCACGAGCAGTGAGAACTATACTTATAGAGCAT
>NW_021820640.1:0-3652 GCF_901001135.1 Rhinatrema bivittatum
GATCTCCTATTAAGGTAAGTATGTTTTATTTACTTTTATGTTTGCCCTTGAGTATGTTGTATCTGTATTCTCTTTCTTGCTCTCTGCTTCTCTCTCGCTTTTTCTCTTGGCTGTTTTATTTTTGTATGTCTGTTAGTCTCTTTAAATGTGTCCTCTGTTGTTCAGTTAATGGTGATTGAGATGGTGTGTGCACACACTTAGCTTTAGTATTTTCTCTAGTCCTTGCTGATGCTGCTGGGGTCACTGGCAGAAACTTTATCTTTGGCGACATATTTCATCTTTTCCCTACTATCCTATACTTTGAAAATTAATAAAAGCATCTAAGTCCCTGCACCAGTGATCTTCAGCCTGCTGATGTTAGTGTGTTCCTTAACAGAATATGGTTCCGACAGCTTAGTAACACTGTATAACAATCTATTTAAAACAAAGGATAATCATATTTCCCTACTTTAGGACAAGGACAGAAGGTCACTGTTTTAGCCCTAGTCTTTCACACCATTCCTTTATGCAGAGTGACTTTGGAGGCTAGAAAGACAGCTACTTCTTTATTAAAGGTGGTTGTTTGATAAATTGCAACTGCCTGCAGTTATGTACACTGTGTTACCTTTATTTCAGTGTAAGCTGTTCCAAGATCTCTCACATGGACTTAGTAGGAGGTAAAGACACTCTCCTACACAGGTGGCACCCACTGTTTGCTAAATAGCACTAATCTCTTTTGAAGAAGTTTCCTTGTTATAAGCATTAAGGAAACTTTATATCAAGGATAAAATTCTGATCTTTGATTCACCTTCACAAAAGTTGCCACTCTTACTTGAATTATTCTGTAGTCTCTATGATGCTGTGCCACAGATTTCACTCACTCCAATGCCTGTATAAGGTGGTGCTAGTTCCCATGAGTCAGCCAAACTCAACAATTACATTTTTGAGGCTGGGAGATAGGGTCAGCAGGTGGCCAGTGTCCCCTTACCTGACCACCATACTTATTTCATTTAAATTTTTCCTAATTCCTTTGTTTTTTATAATTTTTAGTAGCCCCCTGCTGGCATCATGGGTCCTGCTGACATCAGTCACATCAGCAGACCATGGCCTAGCTCAGATCATCATGTCGGGGCCTTCCTCAAAGACCTCCAATGTTGCTTGCCTCATTTAAATTTAAAAAAAAACATGTGTTTTGTTGAGGTTGGGAGGATCTACTGCTGTGATGACTTAATGCCGCTTCCCTCTCTGCACTCTCCCCTTCTCTGTGGGTGACATTGGGCCTCATCTGCCTCCCCATGGGAGTCCCTTCTCCAGCCTCCAGGCAAATTTTATTTATTTTGGCTATCTCATCTAGACATGCAAATGCATTTCATAAATATTGAAAACCTGACTGACTCATGGCACCCAAGGATTGGAGTCTCTGGTTTAAACTGCATTTGAGCCTGAACTGGAAGCCAATGAAATGGTCTCAGCACTGGGGTCATCAAAGTACATTCTGAGCATTTACATACTACTCTGGCTGTAGCATTTTAGACCACTTGCAGAATATGTGTGAGCCACTCAGATAGGCCCACTCGTAGGTTATTACAGTAGCCCAGAGCTGGTATATGGCCACCAATGTGGAAAAATCTTAGATGCTATCACAGAAATATGATGTGGAGAAGCATCCTGGAATATGCATTGGTTATAAGACAGAATGTTCAGGAGGTCACATAGCTCGCACAGGAGAACCAGAAGAAGATACAGCAAAAGCAATCCAGTGTTGAGAGTGAGGCAATGGGTAAGATCCCATGTGTTAGCTGTTGCTTGCTCAATGGGCCAGTTTAACACCGGGTATTTTGATTTGGGTCTTCCTCTCCCTGGGCTAGCTGTGGATGGGATGACGAGGAAGCAGCATTCATAAATCTTTTTTTTTGGGAGGGTGGGGGGGGGGAAGAGTCATGGTCATTGCTTAAGGATGATAATAGGGTTCTGGAAGGAGCCTTGGAGCATGGCTCCTGATCTAGACCATCACTGTAATGACTAAACTAGGCATGTTATTTGTAGAAATATTAAACAAGGGAAATCTCCCCGAGTAGCTGTAAATGAAGGCTCATGGCAGCAGATCCTAGCCCTGGTTCCTACTGAGTTAGAAGTTCAAAGGAGCAGGAATAAACTGCCAGGTCAAGAAAAAAGGCATAAGTGAAAGCTTATTCGAAATGTAGAATACATGAAAACACTAACTTCTTAGTTCTTACTATTCTCCTTTAAAAGGAAGGGGAATAGAAGGTAGCCATAGATTTTATTCTTGGCATAACCTGAACACAAAATGAATTCCATTGATTGAGAAAGTAATAGTTTTTTGAGAAAACATCTTCCAGATCTTTATTTTCCCTGATGTTTTGCTCAAAACATCATGAGCTTGATCAAAAGATTCAAAATCCAAAATTGATATTGTGCCTTGGAAAACCCACAAACTGACACCAAAAGATGCAGTTCAGCAGATGTTTGCACATAAGCATGCTGCAATTACTGCCTTTGCACATTCCTGAACTCAAAGGAGACCTATTATAATGTGTAATTACTGGAGTCTATTCGGAAACATAAAAAGCTATTTTGCTGGAATTTTTATGATTGACTTAATAACATCTCAATTCATTTTTTAAACAAATCATGTAAATTCCTTTGGAGAAAGATTTGCAGTATGCTATGGAGTGAAAACTAAGATTTAATATATTCTTGTTCCTTACCCAGTTATTTCTTTAAATTTTTGTCTTTGTACAACAAATAGTGAATAAACACGGATAGACCTAGCTCTTAATTCATGAATCTCTTTTTCATGTGTGTGTGAAACAGTATGAGGGGGGAAATGGTATTTTAAGAAGTTTGAGCATTTTCTAAGAAGTAGAATCTTTATCCAACAGAGAATTTGTAAATTATTCAGCAACGCTTATGCTATAATATGAACAGAGCTAATGACTCATGGGAAGTAGACATAAAATGCCCATCTCAATATTTCTATATTCAATGCTAGATAGAAATAAGGATTATACTCAGAGGTCAGAAAGCAGTCAGAAGATTAGAATATTGGCAGCATAGGCATATTGAGCTTGATATTCAAACTGTTTGACTAACTTTTGGAGTTAGCAAGACAAAACACTAGGTATGTGAATCGGGCTTCGGACGATTGAAAATATCGTCGATATTTTCAAAATCGTCAGAAATCGGGGGGCTCTCCCAAAACAATAGGAAAACCCCACGATATTGATCGTGGGGCTTCCCTTATCGTTTTGGGGGAGGGCGGGAAAAATGGCACACAAAATAACCCCTAAACCCACCCGACCCTTTAAAAGTAACCCCTTAGCTTCCCCCACCCTCCCGACCCCCCCCCAAACCTTTTACAGGTACCTGGTGGTCCAATGGGGGTCCCGGGAGCGATCTCCCGCAATCTCCCACTCCGGGCCGTCCTTTGCCTTGTGATACCTTGTGATAGGGTATCCGTGCCATTGGCCGTATCCTGTCACATGGTAGGAACACTGGATGGCCGGTGCCATCTTGTGCTCCTACCATGTGACAGGGGCTGACCAATGGCACCAGTAGCCCCTGTGACATACTAAGGGCAAGGCTATCGGCGCTATTTTGGTTCCTGGCACCTGACAGCACGAGTGCAGGAGATCGCTCCCGGACCCCCGCT
>NW_021820641.1:0-3321 GCF_901001135.1 Rhinatrema bivittatum
GGGCAGCACGGACAGCAGTGGGGACGAAGAGCTGGAATCCAGTGGCGAGCAGGAAGCGAGCGGCGCCCTGGCACTGGGTAAGCTCTCTGCAGCCTGCCTCCATTGTGCCAGGGTCACAGAGCAGCTCTGGCTCCCCCCTGATGACGTTTGCGTAGGTTTTCCTGCCATCGCAGACCGTGCCTGACCATGATCCCAGAGCACAGGCCGCTGCGTGACAGAAAAGCATCGGGAACGCTGGTAGAGATACTTTTTAAAAACTGAAGCAAAATATCTTACAGCCTTCCCCGGATCAGCTGGATTCAGAGGGGGGAGGTCTGTAATTTGCTTTTCGAGTAAGTCCACAGGAACTTTGCAGTGGATGTCGGGAGAGAGAGGATGCGTGGATTTTTCATGGAAGATATCGCACACAGGTTACAAAATGTGGTCTGCGTGTGTTATGTTCCAGTCATGCGCGTGCCTTTAGCCTCATTGAGGGAAGCAGCTCGCCTCTGGAAAGGCTTTGAAAATGCCCTTCCTAATTTCAGTTTCCGTTTTTAATATTTAGGATCCATTCTGTAAACATTTGTTAGCCGGTTTGCTCTGTTTGAAGTGCAGGAGGAGATGCCCATGTGAGTGCGCAGTAGGAGCAGGGCCTGGATCCCAGGGGGGGGGATAAGGGAAAACGTGGTAGGTCAGCCTTGAGTGCCTCGGTCTCCTTACCACCATCTCCTCCTCCTCTTTAGCGGAAGCAGTGACCCAGCAGGAGGATAAGAAAGCTATTCCTGCCACGCCAACTATGGAAAGGGCCACGTGTTACAAACACCGCACTGGGCTGCTGCTCTGATGGAAAGACGCCGGCCGTGGATGCCGAGGGCACCAACTGTCCAGGTGAGTTTCTAGGATGGGATCAGGAAGAGGAGGGATCTGCAATGTCTGACTGAAGCCATTCTGCCGATTCCCTGGAGAGTCGTAGGGTGGTGCCTGTTCTGGGATGTGTGTGTGTGTGTGTGTGTGTGTTTTGAGCGGGTGCTGGTGTAAGTCCTGTCGTGTCTGCGAGCGAGCGTGACCTCTCTTCCTGTCCTTGGCCAGGATGTGTGATGTGTGTGTGTGTGGGTTTTGAGCGGGTGCTGGTGTAAGTCCTGTCGTGTCTGCGAGCGAGCGTTGACCTCTCTTCCGTCCTTGGCCAGGATGTGTGATGTGTGTGTGTGTGGGTTTTGAGCGGGTGCTGGTGTAAGTCCTGTCGTGTCTGCGAGCGAGCGTGACCTCTCTTCCTGTCCTTGGCCAGGATGTGTGATGTGTGTGCGTGTGTGTTTTGAGCGGGTGCTGGTGTGTAAGTCCTGTCGTGTCTGCGAGCGAGCGGTGACCTCTCTTCCTGTCCTTGGCCAGGATGTGTGATGTGTGTGTGTGTGTGTGGGTTTTGAGCGGGTGCTGGTGTAAGTCCTGTCATGTCTGTGTCTGAGCGTGACCTCTCTTCCTGTCCTTGGCCAGGATGTGTGATGTGTGTGTGTGTGGGTTTTGAGCGGGTGCTGGTGTAAGTCCTGTCGTGTCTGCGAGCGAGCGTGACCTCTCTTCCTGTCCTTGGCCAGGATGTGTGATGTGTGTGTGTGTGGGTTTTGAGCGGGTGCTGGTGTAAGTCCTGTCGTGTCTGCGAGCGAGCGTGACCTCTCTTCCTGTCCTTGGCCAGGATGTGTGATGTGTGTGTGTGTGGGTTTTGAGCGGGTGCTGGTGTAAGTCCTGTCGTGTCTGTGTGTGAGCCGTGACCTCTCTTCCTGTCCTGGCCAGGTATGTGTGATGTGTGTGTGTGTGTGTTTTGAGCGGGTGCTGGTGTAAGTCCTGTCGTGTCTGCGAGCGAGCGTGACCTCTCTTCCTGTCCTTGGCCAGGATGTGTGATGTGTGTGTGTGTGTGTTTTGAGCGGGTGCTGGTGTAAGTCCTGTCGTGTCTGTGTGCAAGCGTGACCTCTCTTCCTGTCCTAGGCCAGGATGTGTGATGTGTGTGTGGGTTTTGAGCGGGTGCTGGTGTAAGTCCTGTCGTGTCTGCGAGCGAGCGTGACCTCTCTTTCCTGTCCTTGGCCAGGATGGTGTGATGTGTGTGTGTGTGGGTTTTTGAGCGGGTGCTGGTGTAAGTCCTGTCGTGTCTGTTGTGTGAGCGTGAACCTCTCTTCCTGTCCTTGGCCAGGATGTGTGATGGTGCGCGTGTGGGTTTGAGCGGGTGCTGGTGTAAGTCCTGTCGTGTCTGCGAGCGAGCGTGACCTCTCTTCCTGTCCTTGGCCAGGATGTGTGATGTGTGTGCGTGTGGGTTTTGAGCGGGTGCTGGTGTAAGTCCTGTCGTGTCTGCGAGCGAGCGTGACCTCGCTTCCTGTCCTTGGCCAGGATGTGTGATGTGTGTGCGTGTGGGTTTTGAGCGGGTGCTGGTGTAAGTCCTGTCGTGTCTGCGAGCGAGCGTGACCTCGCTTCCTGTCCTTGGCCAGGATGTGTGATGTGTGTGCGTGTGGGTTTTGAGCGGGTGCTGGTGTAAGTCCTGTCGAGTCTGCGAGCGAGCGTGACCTCTCTTCCTGTCCTTGGCCAGGATGTGTGATGTGTGTGCGTGTGGGTTTTGAGCGGGTGCTGGTGTAAGTCCTGTCGTGTCTGCGAGCGAGCGTGACCTCTCTTCCTGTCCTTGGCCACGATGTGTGTGTGTGTGTGTGGGTTTTGAGCGGGTGCTGGTGTAAGTCCTGTCGTGTCTGCGAGCGAGCGTGACCTCTCTTTCCTGTCCTTGGCCAGGATGTGTGATGTGTGTGTGTTGTGGGTTTTGTGAGCGGTGTGCTGGTGTAAGTCCTGTCGTGTCTGCGAGCGAGCGTGACCTCTCTTCCTGTCCTTGGCCAGGAGTGTGATGTGTGTGTGTGGGGGTTTTGAGCGGTGCTGGTGTAAGTCCTGTCGTGTCTGCGAGCTGAGCGCGACCTCGCTTCCTGTCCTTGGCCAGGATGTGTGATGTGTGTGTGTGTGGGTTTTGAGCGGGTGCTGGTGTAAGTCCTGTCGTGTCTGCGAGCGAGCGCGGACCGTCGCTTCCTGTCCTTGGCCAGGATGTGTGATGTGTGTGTGGTGTGGGTTTGAGCGGGTGCTGGTGTAAGTCCTGTCGTGTCTGCGAGCGAGCGTGACCCTCGCTTCCTGTCCTTGGCCAGGATGTGTGTATGTGTGTGTGTGTGGGTTTTGAGCGGTGTGCTGGTGTAAGTCCTGTCGTGTCTGCGAGCCGAGCGCGACCTCTCTCCTGTCTTGGCCAGGATGTGTGATGTGTGTGTGTGTGGGTTTTGAGCGGGTGCTGGTGTAAGTCCTGTCGTGTCTGCGAGCGAGCGTGACCTCGCTTCC
>NW_021820643.1:0-3165 GCF_901001135.1 Rhinatrema bivittatum
GAGCGACCTCGTGCACGCCAGCACGACGTGCACGAGCGACCTCGGCGTGCACGAGGTCGCTCCTGGACCCCCACTGGACTTTTGGCAAGTCTTGTGGGGGTCAGGAGGCCCCCCCAAGCTGGCCAAAAGTCCCTGTGGGTCCAACAGGGGTCCCGGAGCGACCTGCCATCCGATGCCAGGACTCAAAATGGCGCCGATAGCCTTTGCCCATACTATGTCACAGGGGCTACCGGTGCCATTGGTTAGCCCCTGTCACATGGTAGGAGCACAAGATGGCACCGGTGACCATGTGACAGGGGCTGACCAATGGCACCGGTAGCCCCTGTGACACAGGCTATCGGCGTCATGATGAAACCGGCAAACGTGGGTGTGAGAATGCAGGGATGGCTTCTGGACTCGCCGCTGGACCACCAGGGAGTTTTGGTAAGCCTTGGGGGGGGTCAGGAGGGTGAGGGGTTTAAATTTTTATTTAGGAGGTCGAATAAAACAGAAATCTGTTTAATACGTGGGGAGTCACGATGCGTTTCGCCTCCCACGTATGTAACAGACAGGACAAAATAAGTTGCGGATTACAAATACGTGGAAAACGGATGCACACCTCTAGTATTTTATGGGTTATAATATACTGGGATAGATCTGTATGTGGTCATATAGATGTGTATATGGGGAAGTGTACAAGGATAAAGTTATCCTCCCAGTGTTAACTATTACATGCCTGAATGCGCATAGTGGAGAACACGTTAGTGCTTGCGCCCTTAGTCACAGAGGGTGCCTGCATACCAATTTCCAGAGGGAGAGATATTCTGTGGACCCCTTGTCAAGAACTGTCTCTGTGATAACTGGGTAAGAAGGTTTAAATGAGAGAAAACCTGAGCAGTTGAAATGAAAGTTCATAAAGCTACAATCTAAGTAGAGGATAATTAAAATAGAGCAGGAGTAAACTACTGTGCCAAAAAGAAAAAAAAAATTAAAATTAATAAACAAGGTCTTTTAAACCAGAGGTTCTCATCAAGAGTTGCTAACAGGTCTGATTTTCAGGAATATCCACAGGGAATATTCATCACATATTTTTACATACCTATGGCTAAGAAGACGACTAATATTACATAGATTATTTACCCTGAAACACAGACATATCTGAGTCCCTCAAGTTCCAAAGCTGAGAACCTTTGCTGTAAACTCACAACAGAGATTCACCCGCCAGGCTCATGGTCTGATATGTAGAAAATTCCAATTAAAACATTTATGTCATAATGAAAAAAATCTCCTTAAGGACTGATGGGATGCTGAGCACCTAGAAAATATTTACTGTAAGTAGTTTTGAAACAGAATCAAGGAGATGCTAAAATAAAATGATAGCATCTGGATAAATGCAACATCTATTGAAGGTCATTATTTGCTGTAAGACTTGTTTTCCACTATAGATTGCAATCAAGTTCTTTCAAAGGCCATGATCTTTGTAAGACCTCGAAAAGAACAAAGCAAGATATTTTTCAAACTTTTTACAGCAATAATTACCGTATGCCACTTTGTTACAGAATGTTGAACATTTTCCCAGAGCAACATTTAATAAAATTTAATTAGGGAATTTTCCAAACATGAAAAGTAAAAAAAAAAATAACACTCCCACCCACCCCCAGAGGAAGCACTTTGATCTGCATGTAGTGCTTTTTTAATAGCATGCCTTAATTTCTCCAACAAAGAACCAATTATTTTTTCTAGCCATCAACTATATCAGCATTCACTAACAAAGAGCACAATCCCTGCATAAAAAATGTACCATCACATATTAATTATTCATTTAACAATTCTGATATGGTCTTGATTAAAATGATGCATTCCTATTACAGATACTCTGAAAGACTTAATTAGTCTGTAAAACGTAAGATAGTGACTGAATTTCAATTCACTATGCAATGATTAATACAGATAATATTTGTCATCACAGTGCAGACTGATTTGCTAGATTAAAACAGATTTAAATTGAAACGAAGCAGTTTTTAATGAAAGTTATGGTGTTGGACGGGCACAGTGGTACTGCTTTGCATTGCAATATAGGAATCTGGATTTGATTTCCAAAATCAGCTTCTGATCTTTGGGTTAGTCATGGCCAGGAATGTTATGGTTCCAATGTCCCCCTTCCTTGGATGAATGGATCCCCAAACATATTATACAACAATGACACTTAGTGGCCAATCTCAAGGATTATGCCTGCTAAGTTCTGGAAAGAACTGCAGTCTGCATCCCCTTACCATAGACCATCACTGTGGTGGCAAAGCTAGAAGGGAGTGGGTTGGGAGTATTAAATAAAAAATGGGGAATACCCTGAGCAGCCGTAAATGATAGTTCATATTTCTTAGATTGGGTGACCAAAGGAGAGCTAGATATAGTATACTTGGATTTCAGTAAGGCCTTTGATATGGTTCTGCAGAGGAGACTAATCAATTAATTGAACACCCTTGGTATGGAACCTAGAGTGATTGACTGGGTTAGAAACTAGCTGAGTGGGAGAGGACAATGGATAGCGGTAAATAGAGATTTCTCTGAGGAGAGGGCTGTTACTAGCAGTATGTCTCAGGCATCAGTCCTTAGAACCAGTTCAACATTTTTGTGTGACATAGCAGAAGGATTATTGGGAAATGTTTGTCTTTTTGCCAATGATGACAAAACCTGAAACAGAGGGGACAGCCAGGAACGTAGGTAAAACACAAAGGGATCTAGTAAAGCTCATAGAATTATCTAGGGTCTGGCAGCCAAGATTTAATGATAAAAAAAACTGTAAAGTAATGCATTTAGGATGCAAAAATCCAAGGAAAAGATACAGAATTAAAGGTTAAATTATTTTAAACTCGAAAGAAGAGCATGATCTGAGGGTGATTATATTTTATGATCGTAAGGTGGCCAAAAACAGGTGTATTAAGAAATGGTAAAGTCAGAAAGATGCTTGGCTACATTGGGAGAAGAATGGTCAGCAGAAAATTTGAAGTTATATTGCCTCTATAAAGATCCCTGATTTTAAGATTTGCTGCCTATGGGTAGGCCCCACGAGCCGCGGCACTCATCCCCCATTGCCGGTCAGTCTCAGCGCTGCTGGAAGCCACCAGAATCAGCCTCCTACACCACTTTGTCACTCCTGTTGGCTCTGATGCAGCCTGGCCTCAACGC
>NW_021820644.1:0-3016 GCF_901001135.1 Rhinatrema bivittatum
CCGATTTGCAATTACTGGTTCTAGTCCTCTCGTGATTTTATTGACCTCTATCATATCCCCCTCAGCGATTTCTTCTCCAAGCTGAACAGCCCTAACCTCTTTAGCCTTTCCTCATAGGGGAGTTGTTCCATCCCCTTTATCATTTTTGTTGCTCTTCTCTGTACACTCTTCAATGCAATTATCTTTTTTGAAATGTGGCGGCCAGAACTGCACACAGTACTCTAAGTGCAGTCTCACCATGGAGCGACATAGAGGCATTATGACATTCTCCATTTTATTCACCATTCCCTTCCTAATAATTCCTAACATTGTTTGCTTTTTTGACCGTCGCAGCATAAGGAGCCGACAATTTAATGTATTATCCACTATATTCACTAGATCTTTTTCCTGGGTGATAACTCCTAATATGGAACCTAACATCATGTAACTATAGCATGCGTTTTTCCCTATATGCATCACCTTGCACTTGTCCACATTAAATATCATCTGCCATTTGGATGCCCAATTATCCAGTCTCGCAAGGTCCTCCTTCAATTTATCACAATCCACATATGATTTAACTACTCTGAATAATTTTGTGATATCTACAGATATGATCACCTCACTCGTATCCCTTTCCTAATCATTTATAAATACATTGAAAAACACCAGTCCAAGTAAAGAGCTCTGAGGCACTCCATTGTTTACCTTTTCCCACTGAGAATACTGACCATTTAATCCTACTCTTTCCTATTTTTTAACCAGTTTGTAATCCACAAAAGGACATTGCATCTTAACTCCCGATCCTCATGAGGAACTTTGTCAAACACCTTTGAAAATCCAAATAGACTACATCTACTGGTTTGCCTTTATCACATGTTTATTAACTCTTTCAAAAAATGTAACAAATTTGTGAGGCAAGACTTCCCTTGGGTAAATCAGTGCTGGCTGTTTTCCATTAAACATGGTATTTCTATATGTTCTGTGATTTTGTTCTTTACAATAGCTTCCACTATTTTTCCTGGCACTGAACTCAGGCTCACCTGTCTATAGTTTCCTGGATCACTCCTGGGGTCCTTTTTAAATATTGGGATTACATAGGCCACCCTCCAATCTTCAGATGCAATGGATGATTTTAATAATAGATTGTACATTTTTACTAAAAGATCTGAAATTTCATTTTTTTAGTTCTTTAAGAACCCTGCAGTATATACCATCTGGTCCAGGTGATTTGCTACTCTTTAATTTGTCAATCTGGCCTACTACATCTTCCAGGTTCAAAGTGATTTTGTTCAGTTCATCCAAATCATCACCCTTGAAAACCATCTCTGGAACCAGTATCTTCCTAACATCCTCATTAGTAAACACAAAAGCAAAGAATTAATTTAGTCTTTCCAAAATGGCCTTATCGTCCCTATAAGCCTCTTTAACCCCTCGATCATCTAACAGTCTTACTGACTCCCTTGCAGGTTTCCTGCTTCTGGCCTCTACGGCCAACTTCATTTCAAATTCTCTCTTATCCAAAGTTTTACATTTAACTTGACAAAATGCTTAGGCTTTTTCCTATTTTCTTCAAATTTTTGAAGGACTTTTTTTTTGGCTAAAATAGCCTCTTTCACATTGCCTTTCAACCATTTCAGTAATCGTTTGGCCTTCCTTCAGCTTGTCTTAATGGGTAGAATATAGCTGCTGCGCTTCTAAGATGGTATTTTAAACTATGTGCAAGCCTGTTGTACACTCTTAACCTTTGCAGCTGCACCTTTCAGATTTTTCTTTTTTCCTCATTTTATCAGTTTCCCTTTTGAAAGTTTAGTAGAGCTGCAGATTTGCATATTGTCCCCCTTCCAGTCATTAGTTCAAATTGGATAATGTTATGATCATTATTGTCAAGTGGCCGCACTACAGTTACCTCTCTCACTAAATCCTGCATTTCACTAAGAAATAGCTCTAAAATAGCTCCCTCTCTTGTCAGTTCCTGAACCAATTGCTCCATGAAGCAGTCATTTATTCCATCCAGGAATTGTACTGATATTTCATTTACTCAGTCAATATTTGAGTAATTGAAATCTCCTATTATTACTGCACTGCCAAATTGTTTAGCTTCCCTGATTTCTCTTAGCATTCCATCAGCCTCAGCATTTTTGCTATGTGGATAGTAGTATACTCCTATCACTATACTCTTACCCAACACACAGGGATTTCTACCCATAAAGATTCTACTGTGCATTTAGTCTCTTGTATGATCTTTATCCCATTAAACTCTATACCCTATCGGACATAAAGCACCCCCACCTTACCAAATTGATCCTATCATTACAATATAATTTATATCCTGGTATAGCACTGTCCCACTGGTTATCCACCAATAGAACAGCGCAGGGTTTCCCTTTCCAAAAGCCTTTGAAGAACCTTTTGAAGGGAAGTCCAGAATCTCTCTGTTTCTGTAGCCAGGATGCTCCATCCAAAACCCAATATATTGAATTCTTTCACCAGCAACACCTCCCCCTTCATTTTAATTTTATGTAGGTCTTTGATTAAATATTTATGCAATTATTCTGCCTAGCTTTGTACCGTCTTTTTACTACTAGCAGAGGAAAAGCATTCAAGGTACTAAGAAGGGAGGGAGAAAAAAAAAGGAGCAGCATTGGCAGCCTCCTAATTACCGACAGCAATGTTCTCCTATGAATATGTAGCACTATTCACCCACAGACAGCATTTCATGCTTGCCAAGCTTAATGTGTTGTCATGTATCCAAATGTAAACAGATAAAAATATGTTCTTTTTCTTTACCCACTTGTTGGGGGTTATGGATCTAATAAGGCAGTCAGAGGCTCTGGGGAGCCGAAGTTACTTTTCGCTCACCGGATCAACCACTTGTGCAATGCCGGTGAGGTGCGGATCTCAATCCCGGAAGTGGATGTAACGGTGATTATCAAAACCAAGCACCAGGAAATGAAACGCGAGCGAAGCCGGAAGTACCAGGAATCAACGAGGGCGAAAGGTGCTACGTTAATAAATGCCCGGGCAGAAACAAAAG
>NW_021820645.1:0-2980 GCF_901001135.1 Rhinatrema bivittatum
TCTTGCTCTGTGGCCTTGGGCCTCTGCTCTTCTTGTCCTGTAGCCTTGCCTGCTTCGTTGTTCCCCTCTGTTCCTGATTCCCTCCCTGTTGCTGTCCTACTTCCCCCTGCTTCCTTGCCTCACTGCCTCCGGGCCTTTGTGTTTCCTGTTCAGTGTAAGTCTTGTCTTGGTTTGTCTAGTCCTATCAGTATCTGTCCTGCTCACCCTGGTTCTCTCATCCAGCTCACACTTACCTGCACGCTATCCTGATTCCACCCATACCTGCACTCACTTCCTGTATACAGACCACGCTTACCTGCACTCATATCCACGCGTACCCCCATGCTGTTCCAGTGTTTCCCGACGTTCACCCTTACCCCCACGCACTCAGCACCAGAGACTCCTATCATCCTGCACCCGAATCCAGAGACTCTAACCAGCCTTATCAGAGATTCAGCTGTGGCTCCTACTCTCCTGTCCTGAGTCACCCCTGCAGGTGGTGGTCACCCCACCTGGCTATTGCCCAGCCGTAACAGATATCACCTCCTATCCCATGACTTTTTAGTTTTCTTAGAAGCCTTTCATGCAGGATTTTTATCAAACACCTTCTGAAAATCCAAATACACTACATCTACCAGTTCACCTTTATCCACATTTTATTTATTTTATTTATTTAAAATTTTTATATACCGGCATTCATGTTGCAAACACATCATGCCGGTTTACATATAACAGGGGTGTACAGTGAACAATTCAATAACCTATTTGTGTAGAAGGAAGCAGTTACAAATAACAAGGTAAAAGAACTGGGAGGAGAGGAGAAAAGGGAGAGAATAACATTAGGTATAGGTATTTACATTAGTAATAACATTTTTACATGTGGAAGTGGTAGAATCTGGCTGAATAGAATTAATCGGTGTCCGGGAAAGCTTTTTTAAACAGCCAGGTCTTAAGTCTCTTCCTGAAGGTTGGGAGGCTGGGCTCCTGTCTAAGGTCCGGTGGGATGGAGTTCCATAGAAGGGGGCCGGCTGTTGAAAAGGCCCGATCTCTCAAGGTAATGTGTTTGGTAGTTCTGGCTGGGGGCACTTGAAGAGATCCTCTGAGTGTGTCTCTTGTTGGTCTGGCGGAGTTATAAATTTGGAATGGGAATTGTAAGTCGAGTGGGGTGTGTTGATGGATGGTTTTGTAGATTATGGAAAGAGATTTGTAGAGGATTCTAAAGTGAACAGGCAACCAGTGGAGATCTTTTAGGATTGGAGATATATGGTCCCTCCTCCTGGAGTTTGTCAGTAATCTTGCCGCAGCGTTTTGTAACATCTGGAGGGGTCTAGTATAGGAGGAAGGTAGGCCCAGTAGGATAGAGTTACAGTAATCGATCTTAGAAAAAATGATAGCTTGTAGAATGGTTCTGAAGTCCTGAGTGTGGAAGAGTGGTCTAATTCTTTTCAGAACTTGGAGTTTGTGGAAACAGTCCTTGGTGGTTCTGTTGATGTAAGCTTTAAGGTTCATCCGGTTATCAATTAATACTCCTAGATCTCTCACCTGTGTAGTAGTTGGGATAGTTGGAGGATTAGAGATGGCATTGTTATCTGGGGAGATGAGAAGCAGTTCTGTTTTAGAGGAGTTTAAAACTAGGTTTAGGTTAGCCAGGAGATGTTTAATTTCGAAGAGACAGTTTTCCCAGTGAACCAATGTTTATTCATCCCTTCAAAAAAAGTAGGAGATTTGTGAGGCAAGACTTCCCTTGGGTAAATCCATGTTGGCTGTGTCCCATCAAACCATGTTTATCTAAATGTTTTGTAATGTTATTCTTTATAACAGTTGCCACGATTTTTCCTGGCACTGAAATCAGGCTCACTGGTTTATAGTTTCCCAGATCACCCCTGGATCCCTTTTTAAATATCGAGGTTACATTGGCCATCTTCCAATCTTCAGGTACATCAGAGGATTTTAATGATAGGTTACAAATTAATTGAAATAGGTCTGAAATTTCAATTTTGAGTTCCTTCATTACCCTGGGGTGTATACCATCCGGTCTAGGTGATTTGCTACCTTTCAGTTTGACAGTCAGGCCTACCACATCTTCCAGGTTCACCATGATTTGATCCAGTTGATCTGAATCATTACTCTTGAAAACCTTCTCCAGAACGGGTTTCTCTCCAATATCCTCTTCAGTAAACACCCAAGCAAAGAAATCATTTAATCTTTCCGGAATGGCCTTATCTTCTCTAAGTGCCCCTTTAACCCCTCGATCATCTAACGGTCCAACTGACTCCCTCACAGGCTTTCTGCTTCGGATACATTTTTTAAAGTTTTTACTGCGAGATTTTGCCTCTACGGCCAACTTCTTTTCAAATTCTCTCTTAGCCTGTCTTATCAATGTCTTACATTTAACTTGCCAATGCTTATGCATTATCCTATTTTCTTCTGTTGGATCCTTCTTCCAATTTTTGAATGAAGATCTTTTGGCTAAAATAGTCTCTTTCACTTCACCTTTTAACTATGCCGGTAATTGTTTTGCCTTCCTTCCACCTTAATGTATGGAATACATCTGGTCTGTGCTTCTAGGAAGGTATTTTTTTTACAATGTCCACGTCTGTTGCACACTTTTTACCATTGTTGCTGCACCTTTCAGTTTTTTTCTAATTAATTTTCTTATTTTATCTAAGTTATCTAAGTTTCCCTTTTGAAAGTTTAGTGCTGTCCCCCTTCCAGTCATTAATTCAAATTTGATCATATTATGATCACTATTGCCAAACGGCCCCACCACCATTACCTCTCTCACCAAATCCTGTGCTCCACTGAGAATTAGATCTAAAATTGCTCCCTCTCTTGTTGGTTCCTGAACCAAATGCTCCATAAAACTGTCATTTATTCCATCCAGGAACGTTATCTTTCTAGCATGTCCTGATGTTACATTTACTCAGTCAATAAAGATTTGATTGTGCATTTAGTCTCATGCAGGATGTTTATCCTGTTGGACTCTATGTCATCCCGGACA
>NW_021820646.1:0-2894 GCF_901001135.1 Rhinatrema bivittatum
ACAAGCCCAGACTAAAGCAGACGAATTGGCTCTTCATTTTAACAAAAAAATATCGGATCTCCTTAATCAGCTGATTCCAACACTACATCTCCAGATAACACTATCTTCCCCAAATAAAGACATCCAGCTTAATGCCTTTGACCCATCACAATCACAGAGATACAAAATGTATATAAAAGAATGAAACCGTCATCACACCCATTTGATCAAATCCCTACCAAAATGCTTCTTCTTATCCCGGACACAATAGCAAAAACCCTAGCAGATATTATAAACTGCTCCTTATCACATGGCTTCTACCCAGATGACCTAAAACTGCCCTCAATCAAGCCACTGCTAAAAAAACCAAATCTAAATGCATGTGATCCCAACAACTTCCGCCCTATTTCCAACCAACCATTTATAGCTAAAATCATGGAAAAACTGGTAAACACCCAACTATCCAACTACCTAGAGGACCACAGTATTCTGTCCCCAAACCAATATGGTTTTCGCAAAGCCGCAAGCACCAAAACGCTACTAATTTCACTCATGGACTACCTACTCTCTGGTATTGATAAAGGCCAAGCATATTTACTAATCCTCCTTGACTTCTCGGCGGCCTTTGACACCGTCAACCACACCCTTCTTCTAAACAGCTGGCAAACATTGGTTTAACAGGTGCCACACTAAACTGGTTCAAAACATTTCTAGAAAACAGAGGATACAGAGTCAAAATTCATAATAAAGAATCCCAATACCACCCTTCTAATAGAGGAGTGCCGCAAGGATCATCACTTTCACCCACCCTTTTCAATGTCTACCTGCTACCCCACTCTGCCAACTACTTACAAAATTAAGCCTGAAACATTTCCTTTTTGCAGACGACGTACAGATCGTAATCCCTATAAAAGAATCAATCTCAAAAACAATGGAATACTGGGACAGTTGCCTATTAGAAATTAAACTTCTCCTCAACAGTCTAAACCTTGTACTCAATGCTTCGAAAACAGAATTCCTGCTCATATCACCGGAAACAATAACACACTTCCTAAACCACCCACACTCCTTCAAACAACCCCCGTAAGAGACTTAGGAGCCATCCTAGACAATCGTCTCAACCTCAAAACATTCATTAACCAAACCACCAAAGATTGCTTCTACAAATTACATATCCTGAAAAGAATAAAACCGCTGTTTCACACTCAGGACTTCAGAACAATCTTGCAAGCAATAATCTTTTCCCAAACTAGATTATTGCAACTCATTACTATTAGGCCGCCCAGCTTCTTACACCAAACCTTTACAAATGGTTCAGAACTCTGCAGCCAGAGTCCTTACAAATTCCAGGAAAATTGACCACATTTCACCTATTCTCAAAAACCTCCATTGGCTTCCGATCCACTATAGAATCATGTACAAAACCATTAACATCATTTACAAAACTATCAACCAACACACGCAACTCGACCTACAAATACCACTTAAAAAAATTCACCTCTGCCAGGCCTATCAGGAACACTACAAAGAGTCACTCCAAATTCCAAAGGCCAAAACCTACAACATAAATCCCTTGAGTCTCAGAGCCTTCTCATCAGCAGGTCCAGCTCTCTGGAACTCGATCCCACCTGATTTGAGACAAGAGCCATGCTCTTTAACATTTAGGAAAAGACTAAAAAACTTGGCTTTTCAAAAAAGCATTTCCAAGCCTTGAATAAAACCTCCTCTCACTAGCACTAACTCGTATGCAATAATGGAATGTAAACACGAATCAACCAACCTCAAACCCTCTCTCACTAATTCCTGCTGAATATTTATCATACTATTACCATTCACAACTGTGTCATATTTATTCATTTGATTACCCATGTACCGTTTCATATTCTTATTTTTTTCACTTGCTATTCTAATGATCAATAGGCTGAAATGTAAATATTTGGGCTGTTCAATTTCTCCCCTTCCATCCCAAGTTATTTTCCTTGTTTTTTGTAACTTTCCCTCTCCCTTTTTTTCTGATTCACTGTATTTAAAGTTCAAGGTTCTTATTGAAATATTGTTTTTTTACGTTACGTTATGCTTTACACCTCCTTGTTTATTTTTAAACCGGGTTGATGTGATGCCTATCATGAAACTCGGTATAAGCAAACAATAATAAATATATATTATATATATATATATATCGTCTATGTGTATATATATATCTCATATGTATGTATATATCTATATATTATATATAATATCATATAATATTATCTCAATGTATGTATGTTATATATATATATATATATATATATATCTCATATATGTATGTATATATATATATATATATATATATATCTCATATGTATATATATATATATCTCATATGTATATATATATATATCTCATATATTCAATTAATTCATTATTCAATTAAAAGGTTTAAACATAAATGCAAGATGGCTTTAAAATGAGGACAAAGCTGAATTTCCCAGTCCCTGATGTTCTGCTTTGCCTAATCGGGGGCTGAGCATCAAGATGTTTTGAAAGAGGTCATTCTGAAACGTTACAAGCCAGAGTCTGCTCCAGTTTAGCGGGCAGTGCTCTGTTAAAGGTATATGATTAAAGAGCCCAGCAGCTTCGGGGACAGAAAAGCGACAGGATGAATCCAGCGTGCGTCACGGTGTCGCCGCAGTGCGTGATCCTCTGCATCTCCCCCCTTCCCAGCATTCTGTGGGGCTCTGATATTCTTTTCCTCTCCTTCCCAGGGCGCCGCTGCGACCTGCTGAAGCCAGGGAGAATAACGCAGGCAGGCTCGCTGCCTTACCAGGTCTTATTTTCTGGCACAAGTGTTTTCCCTTAGGCCTTTTCCTTGTCCTATAAACATCTCAAAACCAAATGCAGTCCACTAAGAAAATAAGCTGGATATTTGTCCT
>NW_021820647.1:0-2898 GCF_901001135.1 Rhinatrema bivittatum
AATGAGGAGGCCACTCTTTGGGACCTTGGGCCAGTCACTCCCCACCTCGGGAACAAACTCGGATTATAAAATTCACTGATTTTCAACCTTGAGCTACAAGGAAAAGGCCATGAGGTACATCTCGATGATAAAGCAATCACTGGAACCTGGTCTTACAATCGAGGTTCGGTGAGCTTTTAATGACGCCCCAAGACTCTGTACCTGGAGCTTAGGTGGGAAAAAACATCCCTTTGATTGGTGGAAAAGAATGTGGAGGGGACGAGCTTGGAGAGGTCGCATTCCAGCTTCAGCCGATTCCTTTTTTGGGCAATCGGTAATGACTGGTAAACAGGTCTTTAAGGTTTTCCATTTCACTGGCCAAATTCCCTGCCCATCGGTGAAATGTTAATGCCATTGGGCTGAATATGCTCTGCTAAAGGTGCCAAATAGATATTGAACGCAGTTGGTGTCAGGCTTATCCCAGGCTTTTAGGAACTCAGTTTTGACTCTTCAGAAGTCTGTTCCAGGCACCCACCAGCCTTTCCATAAGCAAATATTTTCTAACGGTGCTTCTGAGTCTCTTCATATTGAGACCTACAGCACATGGTCCTCGGGGAAAGGTTGGCTGCTTGTGCCTGTCTATATCTCATCATATTCCCCCGTCTCTCCTTTCCTCTTCTCTTGGTTGTGCCCAATTTCCTGCAGCAGAGTTTTCAAGATTCTGCAGCAATTAGCTGGCAGATTTACATAATCTTGCATAAAGATTCACATCCAGCTATGTAAGTGTCATTTAAAAAAAACCCATTCATATTGTTTTTAAGCAATATTTAAATTGTATACAAATACAATTTACCAAGTAATAAAATTCAACTATCTATCAAAGAAAGAAGTGCTGCAAATGTTTAGCTATAGAAAATCACATTTTTTTGGTTTCGAATTTAAATTTATTTATTTTTATATACCGACATTCGATCTGAGATATCACATCGGTTTACATTCAGGTACTGTAGGTATTTCCCTATCCCCAGAGAGCTTACAATCTAAGTGCAATGATCCTTCTCTTTAGATTTTCTTGAGAAGGTCCTTGTTGCCTTTCCTAATGTATGGACATGCCCCCAGTATAGGCAGTCTGTCATGCTGTTGATTACACAGAAAAATGTGTGGGCATATTGGGCTCATGGTAGTAGACAGCCAAAGGGGTTGAATTAGCACAGGTTTGAAACTTGTCAAGCCAGTGCCTGGCAAGGCTTCTATGAATTGAAATGAATGCCCTCCCTGCCAGCTGTGGGACACCAGCAGCTGCAGACTTCCAAAACACACATCCAGGTCTTTGTAGCTGCTTTATGATTGGCCACATCTTCCAAGGATCAAATATTCTGACTCTTTTTTTTTTTTTTTTTTTTTCTCTCTCCAACTTCACCCCTCCCCTATTGTTTACATGAGGAAAGGGGATGGAGAACAAGAGAAGGAGAAGGTTCCCTGCAAACTATTTGCGAGGGGAGGGAGCTGCAGCAGGAGCAGCGAGAGAGCTGAGACTGGAAGCAGGCAGGCACCTGGTAGTTTTCTTCAAAAGATTGAAGTAAGAGGTAGGAAGGCTTCAGGAAATTGATTGTGTGGCAGGTTGTCAATTATGCAGCAATGAGCAAGTTTCTGCTGTGGCCATACTATGGCAATTCTGGATTCTCTTTCATAAGAGAACCCTTATATGAGGGTTTGATACTGGCGCTGATGCTCACAAATGAGGAAAGCATTTCTAATATGTTGCGTAAGCACATTGGACTCAGGGTGGAATGAAGAGTTGGCAGTGCTGGACCACAAAAAGGAAGGACCGTGCATTTCATGGCAGCTTTATTAGGACAGAAGAATAGCTTGGGAGGAATCTAGGTGGAGTAGAGGAGCAGTGGGCAAAACTAAAAGGAACCATTATGAGGGCAGTAAGTCTAATGTTAGGAAAGTAAAGGCAACAGAAAAAGTAGTCAAAGAGATGACTGAGAAGGTAAGGTTGAAATGATTAGCGGCGAGAAAGTACAAGGAATCACTGATGGAGGAGAAACTATGTGAGATAGTAAAATCAGGAGATGGAAGTTTGAAGATGTATTAGTGGGAGGAAAAAATGCAGGTGTGGGATTATAAGACAGAGGGAAGAACGGGGACTGGGATAAAGCAGAAAAGTTAAATGTGTTGAGTGTAATATTCACGGAGGAAGGGATTGATGAAGAAGTGCACATAAGTGATGTGTGAAATAGCAAAACAAAAGTGAATGCCAAGTGAGAGAGGTGCTGGCAGCTCTCCTGACAAACTTATTCAGTCACTCCCTGGAGCTTGGAGTAGATCTGAGTGCTGGAGACAGGCAGGTGTAGTATTTCTTCACAACAGCAGAAGCTTGAAGGAGACTTGCAACTATAAATCTGAGCTTTCTGATGTGAAATCTTGAAGCCAGGGGATTACAAGACTTGAGGCAGCATTGATTCACTAGATGGAGAAGTCAAACAAATACAATTTGATGTCTTTTGACTGCATAATCAGAGAAGGACACTTGATGCATTTTATGTAAAGAAAATACCAACTCGCCAATTCAACCTGGCCAGTTATTCCTGTTCACCCTGCAAGGTTATATCACAGCTGTAGAGCATTGCTGCTTGTAAGAGATTTCCCTTTATCCAGGGCAGTTTATCATACTTCTCAGTTATAATCTGCCATTTTGGACAAATGAGCATACAAAATCCCCATATTATTTATGGACTGACTTTTATACTCTGGCTTTCCAACATCTGCCCAAGATGACTTGCATAGTAATGCATTTTTGCCGTAGATAAGCAGGGCTGAATTAGACATGATCTGTGGGTGATGTCATCAGGCGCCACTGGACGAAACTGTCTCTAAGCTAGAAGAGCTTTGAACTCTACTGAGCATGCATGT
>NW_021820648.1:0-1357 GCF_901001135.1 Rhinatrema bivittatum
CTTTTCACCTGGCTGTGCCAGGTGTTAGGAACAGTCTTCCTGAACTGGTGTGTCATGCTCCCGCTCTTGCCATGTTTAAATCCCATCTAAAGATCCATTTTTGAAACCTCTTTTATATTATGCCTGATTGTTTGCTTTTAGTCTTGTTAACTAACTTTCTTTTTTTTTAACCATTGTCTTGCTTTATGAAATAACCCGTGTCTCTTGTTCTATATGTTGTCTTATTAGATTGTAATGTAAACTCTATTGACTGTTGTTTTGTATGTTTGTACAGCGCTGCATATGTCGTGTAGCACTTAGAAATGTTAAGTAGTAGTATGGGAAAAAATTGTGAGAGGTATATGCATAATATATTAAATATGTAGAACATATTAAATCTTTCTGGATTTCAATGGCTAGTTCTGAACGTGAGGTCTTCCTCTACATTCGAGTTGAATTCTTAGCAAAGCAAAATTATTTCTAAATCAAAACAATAATACTGCAAAAAAAAACCCCAAAAACCCCAAAACAAAAAACCCACAACTGTCATGTTCACTTTCAAAATAAAATTATTCACAGTCTTCCCTTTCTACTGGAACATTTTTTAGGTGTGAAAGTTGCTCAGCTGAGAAGCTTGTCTCTTTTATTCCTATGCTAGACAACAGTTTCAACTGTCAACATTTTCATGGACTACAGATTATGGCATTCCTCTGTGTTTCCTGCAGGTACATTTTTTTATATTGCTGTATCTAATAAGTGCTGTGGGTAAGAAAACATGTTCTTGCTTATCAAGTTCTTTACTTTGTTTTCATTCTGTCTTGTCAGAAATAGCATAGACCTCCTGTCTAGGAAATCTACAGGGATCATATAGTTCTGATTTTGTGTCAAACAACTTTTTTGAGCTATTGATTTTTTTGCTTGACTATTCTGGACTCTATAGGAACCACACAGTCGATATGAATTTGAGTTGCAGGGTGACAGCATGCACAATAATACTAATAGAGCAATGAAACAATGGTGAGAGATTTACAAAGGAGAAGAGAATTCCCACTTACAGGTTTTTCTCATTTTGTGTCTGTGGGAAAAATGCTTGGGGGTTTGGGTGCTTGTCTTTGGGAGCATCATCATTTGAATTGCATTCATCTTTCCTAATTGGGAACCAACATGCCCTTCCAAGACTCCAGTTATCATTTTATTCTAGTAAGAAAAGTGAGTTGAGCTAGTTTATATGAAGAAGCAAATTATTGGCAAAAATAACCCCTATACACTTAAAGGACTGTTTAATTTGAAATGAGAGCCTTTTAAAAAGTTCAATATCACTAACCACAAAAGAGCCGCATGGCATAATTATAGATTTGGAAAGATTAATTTAAAACCA
>NW_021820648.1:1457-2871 GCF_901001135.1 Rhinatrema bivittatum
TGGTTTTAAATTAATCTTTCCAAATCTATAATTATGCCATGCGGCTCTTTTGTGGTTAGTGATATTGAACTTTTTAAAAGGCTCTCATTTCAAATTAAACAGTCCTTTAAGTGTATAGGGGTTATTTTTGCCAATAATTTGCTTCTTCATATAAACTAGCTCAACTCACTTTTCTTACTAGAATAAAATGATAACTGGAGTCTTGGAAGGGCATGTTGGTTCCCAATTAGGAAAGATGAATGCAATTCAAATGATGATGCTCCCAAAGACAAGCACCCAAACCCCCAAGCATTTTTCCCACAGACACAAAATGAGAAAAACCTGTAAGTGGGAATTCTCTTCTCCTTTGTAAATCTCTCACCATTGTTTCATTGCTCTATTAGTATTATTGTGCATGCTGTCACCCTGCAACTCAAATTCATATCGACTGTGTGGTTCCTATAGAGTCCAGAATAGTCAAGCAAAAAAATCAATAGCTCAAAAAAGTTGTTTGACACAAAATCAGAACTATATGATCCCTGTAGATTTCCTAGACAGGAGGTCTATGCTATTTCTGACAAGACAGAATGAAAACAAAGTAAAGAACTTGATAAGCAAGAACATGTTTTCTTACCCACAGCACTTATTAGATACAGCAATATAAAAAAATGTACCTGCAGGAAACACAGAGGAATGCCATAATCTGTAGTCCATGAAAATGTTGACAGTTGAAACTGTTGTCTAGCATAGGAATAAAAGAGACAAGCTTCTCAGCTGAGCAACTTTCACACCTAAAAAATGTTCCAGTAGAAAGGGAAGACTGTGAATAATTTTATTTTGAAAGTGAACATGACAGTTGTGGGTTTTTTGTTTTGGGGTTTTTGGGGTTTTTTTTTGCAGTATTATTGTTTTGATTTAGAAATAATTTTGCTTTGCTAAGAATTCAACTCGAATGTAGAGGAAGACCTCACGTTCAGAACTAGCCATTGAAATCCAGAAAGATTTAATATGTTCTACATATTTAATATATTATGCATATACCTCTCACAATTTTTTCCCATACTACTACTTAACATTTCTAAGTGCTACACGACATATGCAGCGCTGTACAAACATACAAAACAACAGTCAATAGAGTTTACATTACAATCTAATAAGACAACATATAGAACAAGAGACACGGGTTATTTCATAAAGCAAGACAATGGTTAAAAAAAAAGAAAGTTAGTTAACAAGACTAAAAGCAAACAATCAGGCATAATATAAAAGAGGTTTCAAAAATGGATCTTTAGATGGGATTTAAACATGGCAAGAGCGGGAGCATGACACACCAGTTCAGGAAGACTGTTCCTAACACCTGGCACAGCCAGGTGAAAAGCATGGAGTCGGGAGTTGCCAGTAGAGAAGAGCACAGATAGGATTGACTTATACGATG
>NW_021820649.1:0-2688 GCF_901001135.1 Rhinatrema bivittatum
TTAGTCCTTATTCCGTAGAGACTCTGCTCTTCTTGGTTTGTCTCTTACATTCATTAAATCTCTTGTCACTGTCCAGCAATAGTCTGCAAGCACTGATGGGCTCCATTTGCCCTGATACCATTTTTCCATTGCTGCAAGGTCCTGGTGAAATCACTTGCCATGCTCATTGCTCACTGCTCTGCAGTTTGGTGGAAAAAATCTAGATAACAGTGCGAAAAAATAGCTTTAGTGACATGTTGCAGTCATGATGGAGTCGTGGGTTCAAATCCCACTTCTGACTTTCTGATTCTTGAATTTGTTGCTTTGGTCTTTCAATCGACTTTACTTTCTAATGGAAAAAAAATATTCTGTCGACATCACTTCCTGCCTAATCCAATGCCTTCTCTATGTTCCATATATATGTTATTCATCTCATTCAAAAGAGTATTCAACCCGGAGCACAGCTGCATATCAGTGAGCAGCCATGACTCTTCCATGGTTCTCTATGCTGTTGCAGACATAAGGAGAGCTAACAGAACGAATCAACAGTAACTGAGAAACCTGGATCAACTGTGAGGGAAGTAGAGGTCGCAAGCGGGTGAGTCTCATTGGAGAGTGTCTCTGAAATGTCAGTCCTAGAAACTTTATTTCTTTGCTATCCTGTCAGCCATATAGGCCCTTGAGCAGCAGGGCAATGAGATCAACACTGCCAATTTTATCGTCCTGTGCTGTAAAGATAGAGGCTTTCTTCTACTTAAGTCCCGATTGGTTACATCACACCTCGACCTGATGGTGAGAGAGCAAGCCAGAGATGCAGAGCATGATTCTTTCTGCTCTAATCTCTGAAAGGTACGTTGGTTGCACATTTGGTTACTAGGGTTTGCTATATTATTTCATGCGTAATATTTGAAACATTTCTTGAAATACCGGAACCGCTTGACATCCACAGTTATATGTTTAGGAGTTCAGATTGTCAGCCAGAAGCAAAGCAAAATGTCTGTTGAGGACAGGCTCCTCTCCACCATGGAATAGGTAGGATTGAATAAGGTCAAGAATGTTACGAGGCATGTCTGTCGAGAGAGAGAGGTGAAAACTGCCAGGCAACATTAAATGAAAAAATAATATATAAGTATGGATGTCAGGTTTACTTATCAGATGCCTCCATGGCTGAGTGGTCTAATGCGCTTCTCTCTTCTCTGTGATTTGTGTTTGGGACTCCTGATGGAGTCGTGGGTTCAAATCCCACTTCTGACTTTCTGATTCTTGAATTTGTTGCTTTGGTCTTCAATCGGCTTTACTTTCTAATGGAAAAAAAAATATGTGATTTGTGTTTGGGACTCCTGATGGAGTCGTGGGTTCAAATCCCACTTCTGACTTTCTGATTCTTGAATTTGTTGCTTTGGTCTTCAATCGGCTTTACTTTCTAATGGAAAAAAATATTTTTCCTAGCCAAAGACTGTCCCTTTGAAGTCCCAACATTATGAAAACTTCCTTTCCGTTTTGCTCCTACCCAAACCTAAGACGTGGCAATCACCGAGACTGCCTGCTTCCAAGTTCTTATCGACCTGTACTCAAAAATCTCCTCCATAGCTTTTATTTTTTAAACCATCAGAGTGATGGCCCATCCCTGCATAATGGCAGCCCCAACCCCTTAAGGTAGAAATACTCCTACAGAGAAATTTCAAAGGAGAATGCCAGCGTGAAACAGCTGAAATGGAGCTCGTCAAAAAATGTAACACCATCGCCCCGGCCTCGTGACTCACCACAACTATCTGTGAAAATAACAGTTAGCAGCTCATGCTGTCTTTTCATACTTACTTCAGTCGTCAATAGGCTATTCTATAAGGCTATTAACACTCTGTCGACATCACTTCCTGCCTAATCCAATGCCTTCTCTATGTTCCATATATATGTTATTCATCTCATTCAAAAGAGTATTCAACCCGGAGCACAGCTGCATATCAGTGAGCAGCCATGACTCTTCCATGGTCTCTTCTGCTGTTGCAGACATAAGGAGAGCTAACAGAACGAATCAACAGTAACTGAGAAACCTGGATCAACTGTGAGGGAAGTAGAGGTCGCAAGCGGGTGAGTCTCAATTGGAGAGTGTCTCTGAAATGTCAGTCCTAGAAACTTTATTTCTTTTGCTATCCTGTCAGCCATATAGGCCCTTGAGCAGCAGGGCAATGAGATCAACACTGCCAATTTTATCGTCCTGTGCTGTAAAGATAGAGGCTTTCTTCTACTTAAGTCCCGATTGGTTACATCACACCTCGACCTGATGGTGAGAGAGCAAGCCAGAGATGCAGAGCATGATTCTTT
Source organism: Rhinatrema bivittatum (assembly GCF_901001135.1). NCBI lineage: Eukaryota > Metazoa > Chordata > Amphibia > Gymnophiona > Rhinatrematidae > Rhinatrema > Rhinatrema bivittatum. Next base: position 2,302 of record NW_021820649.1, read on the forward strand.
CTGCTCTAATCTCTGAAAGGTACGTTGGTTGCACATTTGGTTACTAGGGTTTGCTATATTATTTCATGCGTAATATTTGAAACATATCTTGAAATACCGGAACCGCTTTGACATCCACAGTTGTATGTTTAGGAGTTCAGATTGTCAGCCAGAAGCAAAGCAAAATGTCTGTTGAGGACAGGCTCCTCTCCACCATGGAATAGGTAGGATTGAATAAGGTCAAGAATGTTACAAGGCATGTCTGTCGAGAGAGAGAGGTGAAAACTGCCAGGCAACATTAAATGAAAAAACAATATATAAGTATGGATGTCAGGTTTACTTATCAGATGCCTCCATGGCTGAGTGGTCTAATGCTCTTCTCTGTGATTTGTGTTTGGGACTCCTGAT
>NW_021820650.1:0-2678 GCF_901001135.1 Rhinatrema bivittatum
AGATCACGATTGAACACCAAGATGTCAGAAGCACCGTTGGTGGAACATTGTTTAGAGAAACAGCATATCTTTGAGGATCTTCTTTGGACAGTGATAGATAATGTGGAAGATAAACAACAAGGAGGGGATATTAAAAAATTGTTAAATCTGCGTGAACAGAAGTGGATATTTAAATTAAATACAGTAGTCCCGTATGGTTTGAACGAGGACATTGAGTCGGCGTCATTATTATGATAATTATCCTGCCTTTCCATTCAAGTGCATTGAGACAATGATGATTGGATACAAATAGGTTGACGTATTATACGTGACTCTCCATTGGTTATATTTGGAGTAGAGGACAGGTTTAAAAAGCAGGAAGAGAAAGAGGGGATTTAAAACATTTCACAAGGAGATGAGCGACCCGACAGGAAGGAGAAAAACGATAAACTCTCTTGAAGAAGATAATCTACGGTTATCGAAACATGGCCATGTCGGGAGACATTAATCAAGCAAGTTAAGTAGATCGGGAATGCATTGAGTTACAACGGCGTTGAAAATATTAAATAACAAAATAAAAAAAGTATTGGGGATATGGGAGACGCCGAAGCTAGTAGATATAACTGCTGTGGATATTAATTAAGTGAATCTACTAAGGAGACACATAACCTAAGGGTGTATATATAACAAATACTGGAAGTATAAGCTTTTTTAAAAAAATTGTGGTGCACCTTATGAAAACTTGCTCAAAAATCGGTGGATTTATCAACCCAAAAGAGAGGCAATGGTGATTTTGGACTTTATATAGTTGTGCAGACACTCGCATCTATAAAGATGTTTAGACAATATGACATCAGTCTGATATAAGTGGCAACAGGAAGCATTCTCATGAACAGTTATTGGAACTTTTAAATACAGAAGTGATTGATCTTTGGTAATTTGTTACCGCTTTTGAATTCAAGGTTTATCATCAGCGGTTTGCTGTATTGTATATAAAGTTTAAGAACAAGCCTAGATGGGACAATATAAAAAGTGATAGAAATACTGTGAATACCTAGAGACATTTGAGTATCGAATGAAGCAACGTTACATATAGGTGATTTTCAAGTAAATTAATTTCACCATTGAGATCAGGAGTGTTATCAATTAATCAATAGGTGGTTGACATTTAGAAGGGTTAATGCACACAACTTTTAGAAAAATACCAAAAAAATGATTTTTTGATTTTTAATAAAATATTTTAATAAAATCGGGTAGGAGGAAGGTAAGTTCATGATTACAACGATTCAAAAATACTGCATACAAGGCTACAGTGTAGCAAGTTGCAGTTGTTGTATGACACCTTCCTTTCCCTACTTTCAATATTTTTGGGTGAATAAGATGAAGTATAATAAAGGTTGAAGAGGTGGGGAACATAGGGGTAGATTTTTTTAAAAAGCGCGATCGCGTACTTTTGTTCGCGCAGCCTCAAACAGAAGTACGCAGGATTTTATAAGATACGCGCATAGCCGCGCATATATAAAATCCTGGATCGGCGCGTGCAAGACTGCCAATTTTGGGCAGCCTGCGCGCGCCGAGCCGCGCAGCCTGCCTCCGTTCCTTCTGAGGCCGCTCCGAAATCGGAGCGGCCTCAGAGGGAACTTTCTTTCGCCCTCCCCTCACCTTCCCCTCCCTTCCCCTACCTAACCCACCCCCCCGGCCCTATCTAAACCCCCCTTACCTTTGTCCCTAGATTTACGCCTGCGAGAAGCAGACGTAAATCTATGCACGCCAGTGGACTGCTGGCGCGCCATCATCCGACCCAGGGGCTGGTTCAGAGGCCTCGACTACACCCCGGGCCGGCGCCACGCCCACGGCCCCCCCCCCAAAATGCCGCGTCCCGCCCCTGAAACGCTGCGTTGTTAGGCCGCCCCGACACGCCCCCAACACGCCCCCTTCAAAAAACCCCGGGACTTACGCGCGTCCCGGGGCTCTGCGCGCGCTGGCAGCCTATGCAAAATAAGCGCGCTGGCGCGCGAGGGCCTGCTCGCGTAAATCCACCCGGATTTACGTGAGCAGGGCTTTTAAAATCTGCCCGATAGGGTTTATGGTAACTATCTTAAACTCAACATGGCCAAGATGGAGCTCCTAATTGTTCCCCCCAAGTCCACTTTCCCTCTTCCTCCTTTCTCTGTGTCTGTGGGCAACACGGTCATCATCCTGCTCCCATCAGCCCATAACCTTGGAGTCCTCTTTGACTCCACTCTCTCCTTCTCTACGCATATCCAAAACACTGCTAAAGCGTGCTGTTTCTTTCTTTATAACATTGCCAAAATCTGTCCTTTCCTTTCTGAACAGATTCCCAGAACCCTTATCCACTTTCTCATCTCCTCCCGCTTAACTATTGCAACCTACTCCTCACAGGTCTCCTGGCAAGCCATCTCTCTCCACTGAAATCTGTCGTAATTCAGCAGCATGACTGATCTTTCACCAAAGTCGCTATGCTCATAACCCCTCTTCTGAAGTCACTACATTGGCTCCCTATCCGCTCCTGCATACAGTTCAAGCTCCTCTTTTCACCTATAAATGCCTTCACTCTGCAGCAACTCACTACCTCTCTTCCCTTATCTCTCTAGTCTAATCCCTTCCTTGTGCACTCTGCTCATCGTATAAGTCAATCCTATCTGTGCTCTTCTCTACTGGCAACTCCCGACTCCATG
>NW_021820651.1:0-2369 GCF_901001135.1 Rhinatrema bivittatum
ATACTGCAACTCTCCCTTGGGATTTTGCATCCTATGCATTACTCAGCACGTTTTAGCATTAAATCTTAGCTTCCAGATATTGGATCATTCCTCAAACTTTGCTGGATCCCTCCTCATGTTTTCCAGTCTTTCCTTGCTCTCCACCCTGTTGCAGATTTTGGTATCAATGGCAAAAATTGAGTTTTCTCTGAGGAGGGGGCTGTTACTAGCGGGGAGCCTCAGGTTCAGGCCTTGGACCGATTTCCAATATTTTCAATATTTTCATGACTGACATTGTGGTAGAACTGTCGGAAAGGTTTGTCCTTTTGCCAATGATACCAAATCTGTAACAAGATGGACAGCCAGGAAGGAGCGGGAAAACATGCTAGCGAAGCTGAAGGAATGGTCTAAGGCCTTGCAGCTAAGATTTAATGCTAAAAAATGCAGACTAAAGCATTTAGGATGCAAAAACCCAAGGGAGAGGGCAGTATTGGAGGTGAAATTCCTCTAAGCACAAAGGAAGAGTGGGATCTGGGGGTGATTGTATCTGATGATCTTAAGGTGGCCAAAAGGTGGATAAAGTGAGGGTAAAAGCCAGAAAGCTGCTTGGCTGCACAGGGAGAGGAATGGTCAGCAGAACAAGGGAGGTGATGTGGCCCCTGTACAGGTCCCTGGTGAGACCTCACGTGAGGGCCGATGCAATAAAGTGCACCCAGGCTAGCGCACAGGTTAATGCAAGGTCGATGCAAAAAGGAGATTAGTGCATCCAAAACGCACGTCCAAACAAATGCCGAACCAATAGTGCTCATCCTAGTAAATGCCATGTAGATGAGGTTATTACCTCACGTCCAAACAAATGCCGAACCAATAGTGCTCATCGTATGTAAATGCCATGTAGATGAGGCTATTACCTCACGTCCAAACAAATGCCGAACCAATAGTGCTCATCCTATGTAAATGCCATGTAGATGAGGCTATTACCTCACGTCCAAACAATGCCGAACCAATAGTGCTCATCCTATGTAAATGCCATGTAGATGAGGCTATTAGCTCTTACCTCACGTCCAAACAATGCCGAACCAATAGTGCTCATCCTATGTAAATGCCATGTAGATGAGGCTATTACTCTCACGTCCAAACAAATGCCGAACCAATAGTGCTCATCCTATGTAAATGCCATGTAGATGAGGTATTACCTCACGTCCAAACAAATGCCGAACCAATAGTGCTCATCGTATGTAATGCCATGTAGATGAGGCTATTACCTCACGTCCAACAAATGCCGAACCAATAGTGCTCATCCTATGTAAATGCCATGTAGATGAGGCTATTAGCTCTTACCTCACGTCCAAACAAATGCTTAACCAATAGTGCTCATTGTATGTAAATGCCATGTAGATGAGGCTATTACCTCACGTCCAAACATGCTTAACCAATAGTGCTCATCCTATGTAAATGCCATGTAGATGAGGCTATTAGCTCTTACCTCACGTCCAAACAAATGCTTAACCAATAGTGCTCATCCTATGTAAATGCCATGTAGATGAGGCTATTAGCTCACGTCCAAACAAATGCCGAACCAATAGTGCTCATCCTATGTAAATGCCATGTAGATGAGGCTATTACCTCACGGTGCAGAGAAATGCTGAACCAATAGTGCTCATCGTAGGTAAATGCCATGTAGATGAGGCTATTACCTCACGGTGCAGAGAAATGTTGAACCAATAGTGCTCATCGTAGGTAAATGCCATGTAGATGAGGCTATTACCTCATGGTGCAGAGAAATGTGAACCAATAGTGCTCATCGTATATAAATGCCATGTAGATGAGGCTATTTACCTCACGGTGCAGAGAAATGCTGAACCAATAGTGCTCATCCTATGTAAAATGCCATGTAGATGAGGCTATTACCTCACGGTGCAGAGAAATGCTGAACCAATAGTGCTCATCGTAGGTAAATGCCATGTAGATGAGGCTATTAGCTCTTACCTCACGGTGCAGAGAAATGCCGGTTGCCCAATGCACCCGTTTCAATGTGGAAAATTTAATGCCAGGTCCCGGAGCTGGTGTTAAGTGATATATGGCCGATGTAATGAGGTGCGCTTGAAGCTGCTGTGCATTTGGGCGTGCCTGTACGCGCATTTTACCTGTGTTTTTTGCACAAAGCCCTATATAGGGATGTAATAAGGGTTTTTTGCATGCGGGAAAAAGCACATACGAACGCGCTTATGGACCCACAGTTTTTCCTGCGCGAATGTATGCTAACGGGATACAAAGCAGGCGATTAGCTAATCATAGGCAATGCAAGGAGCCGTGGTAATGCTAGTGCGGGTTTTTTTTACCGCCATGTTCAGGGCACGAGTTAAGTGTCAGCACTGACTTGGGGGCCT
>NW_021820652.1:0-2249 GCF_901001135.1 Rhinatrema bivittatum
GTCACCCTCTGTCTCCCTTCTGACAGCTCTTCCTCCTCCTTGATATCACTGTAATCTCTCCCCTGCTGCACAATTCTGGAGGTGGAGGCTAAGACAGGACTAACTGATTCTACCGAAGATTCGTCAGCTATTACTACTTCCGTTTCTGATGAGAATCCCCCCCCCCAAGAAGATTCTTCTTCTGAATCAGAAGCAAACAGTGCCAGCGCTACCTTGTGACCGCTAAGTCTTAGTCGAGACTTCTGTCCCCCTGCTGCTCTTGGGTGTCTAAATTTTGTTGGGCATGACTCTGGCTCCCCTTCCCTCTCCTCCAAAACTACAGGGCCAGAAACAAGTGGTGGCGATGGCGAAGTATCATGGTCCGATTTCGTTTTTTTGCCATGGAACTGCCATCCCCTACAAAGAGTTTAGATTGCGACAGTTGCCTTTTTAGCTGTACTGGTGGTGTTGCACTAGTGTCTTTTGTGGTGCCTCCGCTGCCAGTCCCAATAAGTCGATTGCATCTCTCTTTCCCTGACATTATGGATTTTATTCACAAACAATATACCCGTATTTATATTTTTACATTTTAAATATGTCCTATATTTTATTCCATATATCTATTAAAAAACATACATAAAACACAACCTATATTCACACACATTCACTCATTCATTCAACTACACATTAATTTATACACAATCTCTTTAAAAATTGTCATCAAATACATACATATTGCACATTAACATCAAACACATAATATTACCCCAATATTACATTAACCCTGATTACAATGTAAACATATCCCTTTGACTCAATTTCAGTATAAACATTTTACTCCAAAAATTTCTTATTTCATTCCCTCACGGTAGCAGGCGAGAAATAGCTGTTAAATGAAGAAACTTTGGGAATGGTGAAAGTGTTGAATTGCTGAAATTGTAACGGTGCGGCAAATTATATGAAGTAATTTCAGTGGAGTTGCAGTAAAATGATTGAGATGACTTTAAAAGAATGAAAAAATCTCTTTAGTGAAAAGAATACAGGTTCCCTGATTGCTTTGGATAGCCTGTGAGGTGTTGTATACTGCAGAGAACATTACTCAGGAGCTTTTAAGTGTGAATATAAAGCTAATCCCCTAAAGAAACCGGTTGGTGAAACAGGAGCTTCCTGTCGGGACAGCAGCAGTTGAACTACGAATGAGAAAAGACAGGCATTGAAAAGATATTATACAATAAATGATATTAAGCAGGAGATATTGAGGGAACAATAACTAAAGTGAGGGAATGAAATAAGAAATTTTTGGAGTAAAATGTTTACTGAAATTGAGTCAAAGGGATATGTTTACATTGTAATCAGGGTTAATGTAATATTGGGGTAATATTATGTGTTTGATGTTAATGTGCAATATGTATGTATTTGACAATTTTTAAAGAGATTGTGTATAAATTAATGTGTAGTTGAATGAATGAGTGAATGTGTGTGAATATAGGTTGTGTTTTATGTATGTTTTTTAATAGATATATGGAATAAAATATAGGACATATTTAAAATGTAAAAATATAAATACAGGTATATTGTTTGTGAATCTACTAGTTAGAATACCTGTATCGAACCCAAAGCAGGAAAGTATATTCTTTGACGATTATGGATTTTATGTCACTGAGTGGTAACACTGCCCACTGTCCCACAATAACAATGTTCAGTCTGTTAGAAATGCCCAGATGAACAGACTCACTCAATAACAATGTTCAGTCTGTTTAAAAATGCCCAGATGAACAGACTCACTCAATAACAATGTTCAGTCTGTTTAAAATGCCCAGATGAACAGACCCACTCAAGAACAATGTTCAGTCTGTTTAAAATGCCCAGATGAACAGACCCAGACCCACTCAAGGACAATGTTCAGTCTGTTAAAAATGCCCACTGCACTGACAGACTAAGTAATTGGAATTTAATAAAGCAGGAATTTTTGTCACTCCAGAAACATGGATGACATTGAAAATAATATCTCTCTCCAAGCCAGTCCAACACCCTCAATGGTAAATACTAGTGGTCACTGGTCAGTGCTAGCTGACTAGACCACTAGACTGTAGACTGCTTGAAAGAAACAGGAATACTAGTGACTGTAGCTGACCCCTGGCACTAAAGCAAGACAATTAATATTTTTCTTTCCTTTGCTAGCCTAAGCCTAGTATCTGTTCTGTGATCTCTATCAGTTCTGGTTCTGGTTCTGCCTGCCTGCCACCCAGCCCACCTCCCCACAGAATCGC
>NW_021820653.1:0-27500 GCF_901001135.1 Rhinatrema bivittatum
GTCCAAGCCGCGAAGAGCAGGAAGGTTTGCGGCTTCCCTGCCGCAAGAAGAGCTGCCTTGTGTGGCCTCCATGCCACATGAAAATGACAGCGGCTGCGGCCTGCCGCAGAGGTCCCGGCCACATGGCAGGTGAGAGGTCTGCTCGCGGAGAGTGGCTCCGCGGGCAGGAATCATAACAGCCCATGGCCAGTGCAAGTGATTTACAGGCCCTAGGAAACTTTATAGCCTTCCACCCCTCACTCCATTACACCCACCTCATACACAATTAAAAATGATGCATTTATAATACAGATTTTACATGAAAAAGAACATTCCAAGCACAGTCATCTGAGGTAAAAATATCACTTACACTATGTATATTATATTTACATGCACTGCTGAGGAGCCAACTCGAAAACCCTGCAAAAAAGCAAGAGACGCTTGAAATCTATATAGTATTAGTCCTCCTGTAATGCGTCTTGGGCATGGGCATGACCCTCAGAGAGCCACGAGAAAACAGAATTTCCATACAAAAACAGCACTAGTTGTCGGCAATCAAACAGCAACAACCCAGCTGTGAAAGTTAATACTGCAAATATTATACCAGGCCTAAAATAGTAATGCACCCTCTATTAGGAAAACAGAACAAGCCAAGCTGCTATAGATCCTACACAGAAACTACACACTAATGGAATAATCCATTTCAGTCGCACATTCACAGCACAAACAGATTCTCAAAAACAGAATAAAGAGACCATACAGTATAAATAGAAATGTATAGACAAAAGCTGAAATGGAAATTGCAACAAGCCAAATTCTGTATGCACTGCAACAATGTAAAAACAGAAACATAACCATTACTCATAAAACAAAATTAGTAAAAATCATACCAATAAAAGTAATAATTCAAAACTATTAATGAATAGGATAACATTCAATAATTAAAAACTCATATAAAATCTTTCAAACATCAATAAAATATTTCAAAACAGACACATCAAATAACACCCAACAATTAAAATAAGGATTTTTAAAAATTCCCCATTATCCATACCTTGGAACTTTTGATTTCAGATGCCCTGAAATTTTCATGAATTAGCAGGCAAAGAGTAACTGGGATAGTTGTTCATACACATGTTCCCTCTGGAATTTGTTGCCAGAGGATGTGGTTAATGCAGTTAGTGTAGCTGGGTTCAAAAAAGGTTTGGATAAGTTCTTGGAGGAGAAGTCCATTACCTGCTATTAATCAAGTTTACTTAGGGAATAGCCACTGCTATTTATTGCATCAGTAGCATGGGTTGTTCTTAGTGTTTGGGTGCTTGCCAGATTCTTGTGGCCTGGTTTGGCCTCTGTTGGAAACAGGATGCTGGGCTTGATGGACCCATGGTCTGACCCAGCATGGCAATTTCTTATGGTTCTTATGTTTCATACACACACATGCTCTCCGTCACTCCCCCACATACATATACACATGCTCTCTATCACTCTCCCACACACAAGCACACATGCTCTCTCTTACTTTCCCACACACAAGATCATGTTCTCTTTCTCTGCCACACAAACACAAGCACACATGCTCTCTCTCTCTCACACACACACTGTCTCTCACTCTCTCACACACATGCACACATGCTCTCTCACTCTCCTACACACAAGCACACGTTCTCTTTCTCTCCCACATACACAAGCACACATGCTCATTCTCTCACACACACTTGCTGTCTCTCATTCTCCCACACACATGCACACATGTTCTCTCTTACTTTCCCACACACAAGCACACATTCTCTTTCCCACTCACACACAAGCACATATACTCTCTCTCTCACACACATGCTCTCACTGTCCCACACACAAGCACACATGCTTTCTCACTCTCACACACACATGCTTTCTAACTATCCACACACATGCTCTCTCTCACTCTCCTACAAATAAGCACACATGCTCTCCGTCACTCCCATACACATGCACACATACTCTCTCACACACATGCACACATGCCTTCTCTCACTCTCTCACACACTTGCTGTCTCTCACTCTCCCACACACATGCACACATGCTCTCTCTCACTCTCCCACCCACAAGCATGCATGCTCTCTCTCTCCCACATTCATGCTTTCTCTTTCACATACACATACACACATGCTCTCACTATCCCACCCACAGTACATATGCTCTCTCACTCTCCCACACACATGCTCTCTCACTCTCCCACACACATGCACACATGCTCTCTCACTATCCCACCCACAAGTACACATGCTCTCTCACTCTCCCACACACATGTACACATGCTCTCATTCTCCCACCCACAAGCATTCATGCTCTCTCTCTCCCACATTCATGCTTTCTCTTTCACATACACATGCACACATGCTCTCTCACTAGCTCACACACAAGTATACATGCTCTCTCACTCTCCCACATGTTACGATTCCTGCCCGCGGAGTTTCCTCCACAAGCAGGCCTCTCACCTTCCTGTGCTGCTTGTTCCCCAATGCGGCCGGACGCCGCTGACGCCGGGCCTTCATTGTAACAGGAGCTGCGGACTCTGCTTATTTTTATTTATTTATTTATTTTAAGTTTTTTATATACCGACATTCGTTTAGTGACATCATGTCGGTTTACATTCAACAATGTTTAGCAGCAATGCTAGAACAAACAGAGATTCCCTGTATGTACCTGGATCAGTCCAGACAGTGGGTTATGTCCCCAATCCAGCAGATGGAGTCAGCACAAGCTTCGAGGGGGCGTCACCATATATACTACTACCCCCTCTGCAGGAGTTCAGTATCTTCTGACTCCAGCAGATGCGAGTAGGGGAATCAGGCTTCCCCTCTTTTTCCTTCTTTCTCATTTTCTTGCTTGATTATCTGGCTTGTTGTTGTCTTTTTCTTGTGGATCAAGTTTGTATCAATTTTGTACTAAGTAAAAAAAAAAGAATAGTAAGGCAGGGGCCTTTCAACTTCTGGGGAGTGGCTTCTCTTCCTTGTCTCTTCTCTGCGGCCTTGCTGTTTATTTCTCGTTGCAGCCAGGGGTAAGTTGGTTTTCCTTTGTAGTTTTTCCCTTCACAGCTCAGCCCCCGGTGCCCGCGAAAGCCGGTGGAGCCGGCCTCTTCGCTTTTACTCCCTCACCCGCGGCCATTTTGCAGCTCCTCATGGGCTGCTGCGGCGCTTAGGAAAAGACGTCTGGGACGGGTTGTGTGGCCGGGAAGGCCCCCCCACGGCACCCTCCTCTATTTTCGGTCAGCGGGCAGTGCGGGCCAACCGGGCCCCCCCCCGCAGCGGCGCTTTTGTGCGCGTGCCCCCCCCCCCCCCCCCCCCCGAGGCTTTTTCTCATTTTTGGAGCCGTTTTTCTTGTCTCCCACAGCGATCCCGATGCTGCGCCTGTCACGCTGTGCGGCCTGCAGCGACCCGGGGTCCCGGATTTCCCGGGAGGGCATCTGCGCGCGATGCCTTCCCGGGGGGGAAGGTACCTCACAGTCCCCTGACTGATTTCTCTTTTTTGCCCGGGCGGCGCGGGCCGGCCACTTCCGTCATTTTTGGCGGGAACGGCGGCCATTTTACACTCTGAGACGCTCTGATGCGCAGGCCACGAGGGAGAACGGATCCCGGGAGGATTCTACAAGCGGGGGTGCTCCCCCGATTTGGTGTCAGGAACCAAGCACCCAGAGCCAGGGAGCAGGAACCAACGCCGCTCCTGGCGAAGCGCAACCCCGAGCAGGCCGGGGTTCTCTCCGGAGTTTTATCCTGCTCATGCATACCGCTTTATCTGCAGGGGCTGGAAGCGCCTGTGGGACCCCTCCCTCCTAGATCCCACTGGATGTCGCCCTCGACGCCAGCCCCCCCCCCGACTCTCCGGGAGCGGGGGCCTCCACCCGAGTCCGCTCTGCGTCCGCGGCAGTGGGGGCGGTGCCAGACCCAGCGGGACATGGACCTGACCTCCTGGATGGGGGACAAGTGGACGGCACGCAGGACGGGGATGATCCGCGTACCTATACGCCTCTTCCAGAGGGAAGAGCTGGACGACCTCATACCGCAGATCATTCAGGAATTAGATTTGGACCCGCCACCAGACCCGCCTGCCCCAGTAGCTCCCGCTGTCGTCACTTCTTCAAGAAGGGAGATCCAGTCCTGGCGGCACTCCGGCCGAGGGCTCGGGCCTTTCCCATTCATGACTCGTTTTTACAACTTCTCACCAGGGAATGGGACACCCTGGAGGCCTCCCTGAAGAGCAGCCGGGCTATGGAAAAGCTGTACCCGCTCCCCGAAGATTTTCTGGACCTCATCAAGGTCCCAAAGGTGGACTCCGCAGTGTCGGCGGTCACGAAGAGGACGACTATCCCAGTAACGGGAGGTGCGGCGTTGCGGGACACACAGGATTGGAAGTTGGAAGTTTTCCTTAAGCGGGTCTTCGAGGTCTCCGCACTGGGTATGTGGGCGGTGATGTGCAGTTCGCTTGCCCAGCGGGCTAGTCTCCTTTGGGTGCAACAACTCCTCACATCTCAGGTCCTGCGGGCCGATGAGGCTGCCCAGGCAGATCGACTAGAAGCCGCAGTGGCATATGGGGCGGACGCCTCGTACGACCTCTTTCGGGTCCTCGCAAGATCCATGGTTTCGGTAGTGGCAGCACGACGGCTACTGTGGCTACGCAACTGGGCGGCTGATACGTCCTCTAAGTCCAGTCTGGGCTCTCTTCCCTTCAGGGGCAAGTTCCTCTTCGGGGAGGATTTGGACCAGATCATCAAGTCCCTGGGGGAGAACGCTGTTCAGTCGGCTGCCGGAGGATAGGTTTCGACCATCCAGAGCGTTTCTTCTTCTCGGACCAGAGCCAGAGCGCAAACGGCGCTACAGGGGATACAGACAGGCGGGCTCCCGGCCATCCGCCCCCAGGTCTCAGCCCTGTCGCGCTCCTTTCGCGGGCGTCGCCCGCACGCACTGCTCCCGGACCCGGGAACCCCTCTACCAATTCTTCACAATGATGCCAGTCTCGCCCACTCCCCTGTCCCCAGGATTGGGGGGCCGGCTAACGTATTTGTACGCGGAGTGGGCGCGGATCGCCTCGGACCAGTGGGTCCTGGATACCATAAACACGGCTACGCATTGGAATTTGTCCGCCCCCCGCAGGGAAGGTTCATCTTTTCTCCCCTGTGGCTCGGACCTCAAGAGAAGAGCGGTGCAGCTGACTCTGGACAGACTCCGGGAGATAGGCGCTATTGCGCCCGTGCCCTTCGGAGAGGTGGGCTCGGGCCACTATTCTATCTATTTTCGTCGTGCCAAAGAAGGACGGTTTCCTTCCGGCCTATCCTAGACCTCAAGGAAGTCACAAATCCCTTCGAGTCGTTCGGTTCCGCATGGAAACGCTCTGATCAGTGATTGCGGCGGTACATCGGGGGGAGTTCCTCGCCTCCCTGGACTTAACGGAGGCCTACCTGCACATTCCCATCTGCCCGGACCACCACCGTTTCCTTCGTTTCAAAATCCTGGCCCAGCATTTTCAGTTCACGGCTCTCCCGTTCGGATTGGCGACGGCGCCGCACACCTCACCAAGATCATGGTAGTCGTGGCTGCAGCTCTCCGGAAGGAGGGCAATCCTGGTTCATTCTTATCTGACGATTGGCTCATCCGGGCGAAGTCATTCGATCATGGACGCTCGGCGGTGACTCGAGTAGTACGGTTTCTACACTCCTGGGATGGGTAGTGAACTTCTCCAAGAGCTCCCTCATGCCCTCGCAACGCTTGGATGTTTTGGGGGCGACCTTCGACACCCTACTGGGCAAGGTTTTTCTGCGCCAGGACAAGGCTCAATCCTTGCGGGATCACACACGACGGTTCTCTGCGTTACCAGAGCCCACCTCCTGGGACTACCTACAACTCCTGGGAGTGATGGGGTCCACCATCGACCTTGTACCTTGGGCTTTCGCGCACCTCAGGACCTTTACAGTGGGCGCTCCTCTCCTGTTGGAAACCAGTATCGCAGGACTACCAGATGATTCTCCCGCTCCCGCAGAATGCCAGGGACAGTCTGGGCTGGTGGTTGGATCCGCCGAACCTGGCCCGTGGCGTGTCCCTCGATCTGCCAAATCGGGTGGTGGTGACTATCGATGCCAGTCTAGCAGGCTGGGGTGCAGTCTGCGATCGAAGCGCCACGCAGGGGATGTGGTCCACGGTGGAGGTGAAGTGGTCAATCAACCGTCTGGAAACCAGAGCGGTCCGGCTAGCTCTGCGACATTTCCCTCCCGCTTCTTCGGAACCGGGAAGTCAGAATCCTATCGGACAACGCTAACCACCGTGGCCTACATCAACCGACAAGGAGGCACGCCACAGCCCGCAGGTCGCGCTCGAGGCGGCGCTGCTGATGCAATGGGCAGAGAGTCATCTCGTCCGGCCTAGCAGCCTCGCACATCGCCGGGGTGGACAACGTCCAGGCGGACTTCCTCAGTCGTCAACTGCTGGACCCAGGAGAGTGGACTCTCTCCGACAAAGCGATGCAACTTCTCGTCCATTGGTGGGGAGCCCCCCACTTGGATCTGATGGCGTCCGCTCTCAACGCCAAGGCTCCACGCTTCTTCAGTCGCCGGAGAGAGCGCGGCGCGGAGGGAGTGGATGCCCTGGTCCTTCCGTGGCCCCCACATCTTCTGCTCTACGCTTTTCCACACCGTGGCCCCTGGTGGGCAGGATGCTCCGCAGAATAGAAAGCCATCAGGGGACCGTGATCTTCGTCGCTCCAGAATGACCCAGGCGACCCTGGTTTGCAGACCTGCTACAGCTGGTGATCGACGGGCCAATCAGGCTGGGGCACCTCCCCCAGCTCCTACATCAGGGCCCGGTAATTTTACGAGCAGGCAGAACTCTCTTCTGTCTTGCGGCCTGGCTTTTGAGAGGCGCCGCCTCCGGCGTCGGGGCTACCCAGAGGCGGTAGTATCCACGCTATTGCGGGCACGAAAGACATCGACGTCGGCGGCCTACGTTCGAGTCTGGAAGGTGTTCGAGCTGTGGTGTACCAGCCAGGCCACGAGACCCACTAAGGCTTCTGTACCTCAGATCCTTCAGTTTCTACAGGCGGGAGTGGAAAAAGGGCTCGCCTATAATTCACTACGGGTTCAGGTGGCTGCCCTTGGTTCGCTGTTGAGCGATGGGGGCTCTCTTCTCCAGTATCCTGACATTGCTCGTTTCTCAAGGGTGTCAAGCATATGCGTCCTCCGTTACGGGACCCTTGTCCCTCCTGGAGTCTTAACCTTGTGCTTCGCTCCCTGTCGGGACCACCGTTTGAGCCACTGCGCAGCGCAACGATAAAGGATCTCACTCTCAAGACTGTATTTCTTGTGACCATCTGTTCCGCTCGACGCATCTCGGAGCTGCAGGCTCTGTCGTGTAGAGAGCCCTATCTCCGTTTCTCCGACTCTGGAGTTTTGCTTCGCACCGTTCCCTCCTTCCTTCCGAAGGTGGTTTCTGCATTCCATGTGAACAGACGGTGGAGTTGCCGTCCTTCTCCTCCTCAGAGCCGAAGTCTCTCCGTCTCTTGGATGTCAAGCGCACTCTGCGCCTCTATCTGGAGGCTACAAATGAGTTCCGGATCTCTGACCATCTCTTCGTACTCTGGTCCGGTCCTAAGAAGGGGTCTCAGGCCTCGAGACTACCATGTGCCAGATGGCTGAAGGCCGGCATTGCTGCTCCCTAATTGGTGCGGCGGACTGTCCAAACAAAAAAAACCCGGATCGTCCCCCACCCAGGCTCGTACGCATTCTAACAACGTTCTCAGGCGGCTCCCTGGGCGAGGCTCGCTCGGTATCTTCTCAAGAAATTTGTAGAGCAGCCACCTGGAAATCGTGTACACAACGTTCTCGAGGCACTATCTGCACCTCGCCTCTTCGGTCTCTGGACACTTTGGCGAGCAGGTTCCTTTGCCCTGAGCAGGGCCTCGCAGGACCCCACCGATTTAGGGAAGCTTGGGTACATCCACTGTCTGGACTGATCCAGGTACGTACAGGGAAAAGAAAATTATTACTTACCTGCTAATTTTCGTTCCTGTAGTACCATGGATCAGTCCAGACCCCCACCGCGTTTGGGTTCTTGATCCTGCTCAGCTCTGCGCTCCTTCTTGCTCGCAGTGTTCTGTGTCGTCACAGTCGTTTCTTTTCGCTGTTTTTCACAGCTCCCTACAAGTTGGTAGGATGTTTGCAGTTACTTGTTGAGGTTACAATTGTTTTCATTATCTGTTTTCCACAAACTTGATCCTTCGGGGGTTTCTACTCCGGCTTTGATATACTCGATACTGAACTCCTGCAGAGGGGGTAGTAGTATATATGGATACGCCCCCTCAAGCTTGTGCTGACTCCATCTGCTGGATTGGGGACATAACCCACTGTCTGGACTGATCCATGGTACTACAGGAACGAAAATTAGCAGGTAAGTAATAATTTTCTTTTAGCAGCAGTGCTTTACAATTAATGTTCAACTTAGGAGAATGACAGTTAACAATGTTTCATAACAGCGCTAAGGATAGCGAATAACAGAGTAATACATGGTATTGCAAACAAGGAGGGGGGTAACTAAATAAACTAAACTAGTATTAAATAGTTAGTTACATTGATTAATATTTATAGAGATATTATTGGGAGTACTTTAGAGAACGCAAAAGTATAGTACATAATTTACAGAACTTGCCTCTTGTGGCCCGGAGGCCACCCGTCAGACTCCCCGTGGCAGGAGCCACCGACATCCTTGCCGTCCCGCGGCCCGGAGGGGCCTTCATCCCTGGTGTCTTCCCGCGGCTGGAGCCACTCTCCTCTGCTTGTTTTGGTGGCAGGGTGCTGCCATTTCCCGCGTCGGGGCCTGCCTGCGCAGAAGCCCGGTTTCTCCTGCACGTCAGCGTCTTCAGCGGCAGCATGGCCGCTCTCCAAGGTCCTGCCTCCCTTCCTAAGGGGCGGGCCCGCGTTACCTTCCCCTTCTTAAAGGGGCAGCGTAGGTGGGATCCTCCTGGCCCCACCGGCAGTCAGCTCCACCCGGTTTCCTGTTCCAGCTCTATAAAAGGGCTCTTCTCCACTTCTGCCTGGGCTTGCATTGGAGTTTCCTGCTCCTGGAAGTCTCATCTTCCAGCGCTCTGTCAGGTCTTCGTTTCTTGTTCTTTGTTGGAGCTCCATGTCCTTTCTTGCCTAAGTCTTCGTTGCTTCCTGTGGCTTCCTGATGTTCCATGTCTTCATGTTTCGAGGTTCCCAGTCCAGGCTTCCTGACGTTCCACTTCCTGATGTTCCGAGGTTCCATTCCTCCTTCACTTGTTTCGAGTCCTCTTGACCCTCCAGCTCCTTTGGTTCTCCAGATGACACCTTGTTGAGGTAAATCCGTCTCGTCGGTTCCTGTTCTCGTCATTGGAGTTTCGTCTCAGCTGGATTCCCTTCCTGCGCTTGTCCCGCTCTCCGTGTGGTCCGTGACCAGCCTCTTCAGGTTGTGTGGGGCACGCAGTGGGACAGGTGGTCCGTGACCAGCCCATTGGGTCCGCCCGTGTCGGTGGGATGTGTAGGGCGCCCTGAGAGACAATGCCAATGTCTGAACCTTCCAAGCTTCTCGTCTCGTCCAGAGTCTTCCAAGTTCCTCATCTTGTCCAGAGTCTTCCAAGTTCCTCGCCTCGTCCAGATTCTTCCAAGCTCCTTGTCCACATCCAGAGTATTCTCGTCCATGTCTTGAGACTTCTGTGTCACAAGGCCTTCGTCTGCCCTCATCCTCAGTCCGGCCTGCTGCTTCTTGCCGATACCTAGCGGCAGGTCCAAAAGGGCTGGGAACGGTTGGAGGACTGTTCAGTAACCAACACTGCGTTGTTGGCCTTCCAGAAGCATGCAGGTCCAGTAGAGGGGCATGTCTTCAGTCTTCACCCATGCTTGGACACGCCTCGCCTACCTTGGTGCTGCCCCTGGAATCTTCTGGGGTTGTGCCAAGGCCCAAGGGCATACAGTCCCCTCAAATGGGATCGCTCTTCTAGCGGTCCTAAACAGAGCACCACACACATGCACACATGCTCTCTCACTATCCCACACACAAGCACACATGCTTTCTCTTACTCCTCCCACACACATGTTCATTCTCAATGTACCACACACATGCTCTCTCTCATTCACTTCCTCCTCGCCCTAGCAGGCAGCAGCAATCTCCTTCTTCAGCCCCCATGACCAAGGGAATGACTTCTGGCCATGGGGCATTGGACTATACGTCTGGCAGGGCATGCTCCTCCTCCACCTCCTCAGCAGTGCAGCCCACCAACATTGTCAGCATGGTAAGCACTGCCTTAGTAAGTGGAAAAGCAGCGTGGCCTCACCAGAATCAGCAGCATTGCAAGAGGGGCCACGCTGTTTTTCCACTTACTAGTGCCATGCTGACCATGCCATCAATTTTGACGGGGCAGCGCTGCTTTCTTTTGCTGAGGACATGCTGGTGTCGGCCGCACGCACTGCTCTCGGCGCCTTTTGGAAGCAGCGCCTATAGCTCTGGCTATATTGGCCATAGGCACGCTATGGCTCTGGATTTCCATGTCACTTTGGTAAGCAGGACTCACAATTTGTGGGCACAAAGCTCCTTACATCTGGAGTAACATTGGCACACAACTGTGAGTATAACTGTGTGCTCTGCTGAGCGCTCCTTCCTGCATCAGCCTCAAAGGCAGAATAACTCTTGAAAGCTTGTCACAGATGTATTAAATTAATCCTAGATAGCAATGTGTACAAATGAATAGGAAATATGGCTAAACTTCTAGATCCTGTTTATGTTACCAAAAGCTGAGTTCCATCCCCGTTGTTTTACTTCCTGTAACCTGTAATTTTACTCCACTGTTATTTTAATCACTAGCTGAAACTACCCTGAGTTACTCAGGTTCTCTAGTGCCACATTAATTTAAATGTTAAAGAAAAGTGAAAAAGATATATATAGTTTCATTAACTAAGGAAGAGAAAGCATATGAAAACTTAGAGAGCCTCTCCATCAACGATATTGACTGTCCTGCTTCCTCCGATCAGCACCAGCACTGTCTCCCCCACACTCACACACACACACATCCCTGACCTCCTCCTTGCTGCTCACCTCTGACCCATGGCATTTCTTCCCATCCCCATGTTGCCCTTCGGTCTTGCGGCTTGTCTTCCAATCCCACAGGCTCTTTGCAGATAGAATCTATAATTGTCTGTGAGCAGTGCACCTTCAGCATCAGGAGAGCCCAGACACACATGGCTGACTGTTGTAAACTGTGAGGTTTGGGTGGACCCTTGGACACTGTGGCAGCTGACCACGCTCATGGGGGGGAAGTCCCGTGAGGGGCCACAGGTCAGGCTCAGCTCAGGACACACAAACACAGAATTTGATCTTTTATTAGACTATGTAAGGAAGCCGCCAGAGGTGGCAGTAGTGAGCAGCTGGAATAGCCCGGCAGGGCTGGTATCCCTCAGGCGCTGGAACAGCGACTCCTCCGGTAGCAGTGCTGTAGTGGAAAGAACCGAGAGAATGAGTACAGCGGAGAATATACAAGACCCCAGTATGGAGATCCCCAGGGTAGGGAGAGCAGACCCTCGAGGAGCGAGTATCTGAAACTCTGAGAGCTGAGAGGTTTGAAGGTAATGTACTCACACAGCGGTTCCACGTAGGAGATGGCACCACGGCTGGAACGGAGGCAGGCCCTTGAGGAGCGAGTACCTGATCCCTGAGAGTCTGAGAGGCTTGAAGGTAGCCCAACTGGGCTGGATCCCTCAGGCGCTGGAACAGCGACTCTCCGGTAATCAGTGCTGTAGTGGAAAGAACCGAGAGAATGAGTACAGTGGAGAATATACAAGACCCCAGTATGGAGATCCCCAGGGTAGGGAGAGCAGGCCCTCGAGGAGCGAGTATCTGAACTCTAGAGAGCTGAGAGGCTTGAAGGTAATGTACTCACACAGTAGTTCCACGTAGGAGATGGCACCAGGGCTTGAACGGAGGCAGGCCCTTGAGGAGCGAGTACCTGATCCCTGAGAGCTGAGAGGCTTGAAGGTAGCCCAACTGGGCTGGTATCCCTCAGGCGCTGGAACAGCGACTCCTCCGGTAGCAATGCTGTAGTGGAAAGAACCGAGAGAATGAGTACAGTGGAGAATATACAAGACCCCAGTATGGAGATCCCCAGGGTAGGGAGAGCAGACCCTCGAGGAGCGAGTATCTGAACTCTAGAGAGCTGAGAGGCTTGAAGGTAATGTACTCACACAGCGGTTCCACGTAGGAGATGGCACCAGGGCTTGAACGGAGGCAGGCCCTCGAGGAGCGAGTGCCTGGTTCCAGGGAACAGCTCTGAGGTGGAGATGGTAGTACTCACTGGTGTTGAAGATTAGCGAATGCTTCCAGGCAGAAGAGAAGGTAGGAGCAGGCAGCGAGTCAGGGAACATGGGCCCTCGAGGACCGAGTACCGGTTTCCTGATAGCGACCTGAAAAGCAAGTGAGGCCCCCGAGGAGCGGGTACCCCGTTAGCGTTAGAGAGTCCAATAGAGATTGGAGAGGCAGAGTAGCAGAGTATGGAGAGCGAGTCCCAGCCATAGGATTCCCGTAGGATTACCCCCTCGCTAACTCAAAGGCTAGCAAACATTGTAGGCTTTAAATATCCGGGCAGCGTGACGTCATCACGGGGGGACGCCCCAGAGGTTCGCGCCAAGTAGGAAATAAGAAAGGCTGCGCGGCCCTATGGTACAAGCGGAGCATGGCGGGAGGCAGCACCCAAGCCGGTCCAGGGACGCCGGAGAGGACGGCAGGCGGACGCCGCGGCAGCCAGGCGTCCATCCGCAGCATGAGGAGGTGCAAACAAAGAGAGGTAGGCGGAGTGAAGCCGTCGGAAAGGGACGGTTGCAACACTGACTGACCCACACGAACCTTTTATATATATCTTATATATTATTCTGTGTATTACTTTGGCAACATATGTAAAATTGTCATGATAGGAAAGTCACCCGAATTTGTTATCATCAGAAGAGGAGCAGCTTGCCATTCCTGATTCTACTGTCTGAATGCCAGGAAGTTGTTAGTCAACTAAGCTTCCACTTAAGCAAATTTCCTGCAAGCCATTTCAAAGATGTTCTTGTAAACAGTAGCTAAGATGCTGCGATTATCTTCAGGAAACATTCAGTTTGACGCTTCTTTTCCTAGTCGCTGTTCTCTAAGCAGGAACTCGTAATTTACGGACGGCATTTCCAGGGGACGCTGGGCTTGACAGGCACTCTAAAACACCGTCTGACCCTGTAACATAAAATTTATTTAATAAGGCTATTAAGAAGCAGGGAGAATTAAGCATTGCACTACTGTGCAGACACAAACTGAGGTCTGGCTTAAAGACAGAAAAAATTAACTTGTTTGATTCGGTCTGGCTGTTCAGTTTGGAGAAAGACGACTGAGGGGGTGTTGCGTCGAAGGTGGACCCTTGGGCCGAGGTGGGGTTGACACAACCCGTAGGTAGGGACCTACGGGTGCCCACCGTTGGCAGGTGGAGTGGGCTGAAGGTAGAGGCCGCTAGAGCTTCTCCTATACCAGCCCTCGTTCCCCGCAGGTTGAGCCTTTGGGTGCTGGGGCCAGCAAGTGGGCCTCTAGGTTGGTTTGAGAAGAGAAGTGGTTCAGCCCAGAGACAGCAGTTGATAGGTGGCGTAGTCCTACCCTGGACTGGGTTCGGTACAGGAACTCAGGCGCCAATGGAACGGCAAGTAACTGGAGGCGCTCAATCTAAGAAAGGCCGGAGCCTTGTAAGTCCACGTCCAGGGAATAGGCTAGAGGAGGCGTCACTGACAGGCTTGCATCAGGGCCGGCGGCAAGCGGAGGTCGTGGCAAGCAACGTGGAATACTGGACATGGAAAAGTCTGGAGCGTCTGTGGTGTAGTCAAGGCAATGGTCAGGGCACGGAGAAGTCAGGCATAGTCAATCAAAGCAATGGTCAGGGCACGGAGAAGACAGGCATAGTCAAGCGTAGCAGAGGTCCGGGGATGGAGATAGGCTGAAGAGTAGTCAAGCGTAGCAGAGGTTCGGGGCTGGATAGTAGTCGGGCGTAGCAGAGGTCCAGGGTTGGAGATAAGCTGAAGAGTAGTCAGGCGTAGCAGAGGTCCGGGGTTGGAAAGAAGCTGAAGAGTAGTCAGGCGTAGCAGAGGTCCGGGGTTGGAGAGAAGCTGAAGAATAGTCGGGCGTAGCAGAGGTCCGGGGCTGGAGATATGCTGAAGAGTAGTCAGGCGTAGCAGAGGTCCGGGGTTGGAAAGAAGCTGAAGAGTAGTCAGGCGTAGCAGAGGTCCGGGGATGGAGAGAAGCCGAAGAGTAGTCAGGCGTAGCAGAGGTCCGGGGATGGAGAGAAGCCGAAGAGTAGTCAGGCGTAGCAGAGGTCCGGGGTTGGAGAGAAGCTGAAGAATAGTCGGGCATAGCAGAGGTCCGGGGCTGGAGATATGCTGAAGAGTAGTCAGGCGTAGCAGAGGTCCGGGGCTGGAGAGAGGCTGAAGAGTAGTCAGGCGTAGCAGAGTCGAAATCCAGAAAGTCAGTCCAACACATAGACAGGGCAGGAATGAGGAATACAGGAACCAGGAACCACAGGAGACAGGAACACGAAGTAGAGAGGATTCTCTATCAGCAATGAGTACTCGGAGTATGAGGAGACCTTTTGCAAAGGCAACGCTATGGAGCGAGGCCTGAGCTTATATATGCTGAAGAGTCTGACGTCAACATCCGGGGACGTGGCCAAGTTCCTGTCGCGGGCCCTTTAAAAGAATCAGTGATGCGCGCGCGCCTAGGGAGGGGCACAGCGACGATGGCAGCGTCTGTCCACGGGCCACGCGGAGAGGCCCGACAAGCAAGGGCATAATGGCTGGCAACACTGGAAACCATGGCAGAACCGGAGGCACCAGAGACGACCCGAGGTTGGAGCTGGCGGCCCACCGTCGCCAGTGAAGATGAACCAGGAGCTAGAGTCCGTGTAAGAAGGTGAGAGGGCCGCGCCGTGGGTCTGCTGCGGGCGGCACGCGTAACAGGGGGGATATGACAGAGGTCTTCAAAATCATGAAAGTACTTGAACAAGTTCATGTAAATCGGTTATTTACTCTCTCAAATAACAGAAGGATCAGGGGGCACTCCATGAAGTTAGCAAATAGCTCATTTAAAACAAATCAAATAAAATTCTTTTTCACTCAGCACATAGTTAAGCTCTGGAATTCATTGCCAGAGGATGTGGTTACAGCAGTTAGTGTAACTGGGTTTAAAAAAAGTTTGGACAAGTTCCCAGAAGCTAAATCCATAAACTGCTATTAATTCATAAGCAATAGTAGCTTGAGACCTATTTAGTGTTTGGGTACTTGCCAGGTTCTTATGGCCTGGATTGGCCTCTGTTGGAAACAGGATGCTGGGCTTGATGGACCCTTGATCTGACCCAGTATGGAATATTTTATGTTCTTATGTTCTGTCAAGTTCTTAGTGAATATTTTGTATGCCTCCCCTTTATTTCTAGATGAAATAAATGACTGCTTCATGGAGCAGCTGGTACAAGAACCAATGGGAAAGCTATTTTAGACCTAATTGTTATGTTATGGTGAAAGTCAATAGTGGACCCTTGGGCCGGCTGAGGTGGACAACGTCCACAGGTGTTAATAAGCCGGGAGGCGGCACTCAGCTGGAGCGGACTGATGACGTCTTCACCCTGGAAACCCGAGACCCCCCCAGGAGGAGCCCGTAGGGGTCCGAGTCGCTGGGACTTAGGAGAATCGTGAATGAGTCCGAGGTCTGTGGCTGGCTGAAGACGAGGAGAAACGTGTGGAAGTCCGAGGGTCGTGGCTGGCTGAAGACAAGGAGAATCGTGAGGAAGTCCGAGGATCGTGGCAGGCTGAAGACGAGGAGAAACGTGTGGAAGTCCGAGGGTCGTGGCTGGCTGAAGACAAGGAGAATCGTGAGGAAGTCCGAGGATCGTGGCAGGCTGAAGACAAAGGAGAATCGTGAAGAAGACCAAGGGTCGTGGCTGGCTGAAGTCAAGGAGAATCAGGAACCGGAGCTGGAGTCAGGATGCGTAGACAGCAAGTAGGGCCCAGAGCTGGAGCCAAGGCACAGCAGGACCAAGCAGAACCTGACCTGGAAGCAAGGCACGGCTGGAACAAGCTGGAACCGGAGCTGGAAGCAAGGCACGGCTGGAACAAGCTGGAACCGGAGCTGGAAGCAAGGCACGGCTGGAACAAGCTGGAACCGGAGCTGGAAGCAAGGCACGGCTGGAACGAGCAGGAACCAGGGCTAGAAGCAAGGCACGGCTGGAACAAGCAGGAACCAGAGCTGGAAGCAAGGCACGGCTGGAACAAGCTGGAAACAACGCTGGGAAGCAACTAAGCACACATAAGAGCGACCTCGTTGCAAAGGCAAAGCAAGGAAGTCAGACGCTGGTTTAAATAGCCGGCCAGCGTCTGACGTCAGGAACGGGGCGGTTCACCACTTCCGGGTGCTGGACCTTTAAGAGCCCCCTGCTCGCGCGCGCGCGCGTTGCCTGGCAGTGGAAGGAGTCAGAGTCGTCCCTCGGCAGCGTCTCCACGTGGAGAGAGACGCTGCCATGCGGCCCTGCAGGCCCTAGGAGCAACGGATCGCGGCGAGACCGGGAGAAGCAGCAGAAAGGTAAGGACCCGGTCGCTAGCCTAGCGACCGGGACCGCAACAGTACCCCCCCCTTTACGCCCCCTCTTCAGAGGACTTGGCCTGTCAGGATGGTCCAGATGATATTGCTGCAGAAGAGTCTTGTCCAAGATGTTGCGGGCAGGCTCCCACGTATTGTCTTCGTCTCCACAACCTTCCCAGGCCAGCAAATACTCCCAACGTCTGTTGGCGAAACGAGCATCCAGGACCTCTCGTACCTGAAACGTAGGATCCTCATCCGTGGTGGTGGAAGCGTCCTCAAGAGGCCTGGGGTGGAATCTGGAAAGAATTACTGGTTTTAAGAGAGAGACGTGAAAGACATCATGAATGCGTAACGTGGTTGGGAGTCGTAGACGGTAAGAGACCAGCCCTACTCTCTCTGCTACGCGGAAGGGACCACAGAACTTGGGAGAGAGTTTTTTGGAAGGTTGCCTCAAATGAATGTTCTTTGTACTAAGCCACACTCGATCGCCTGGGAGGAAGGCGAATGCAGGTTTTCGGTGTCGATCATAGTAGCGTTTAGCAGTGCGTGCGACTTTCTGAAGTCGGTGTTGAGTTGAGGACCAAAGTTTACTCAATTGATCCGCGGACAATTGAGCAGCGGGTGAGGAGGTTGGTACTGGTAGAGGTAACGGTGGTTTGAGCTGTTTACCGTACACAATTTGAAAAGGGGATTTCCCTGTCGCCGTATGTATTTGATTATTATAGGCGAATTCTGCCCAAGGCAAAAGCTCCACCCAATTATCTTGTTTGTGGTTAATGAACGCTCGTAGGAACAACTTTAAAGAACGATTCATGCGTTCGGTTTGCCCATTACTTTGCGGGTGGAAAGCGGAGGAAAAACTCAGCTGGATCTTAAATTTTTTGCATAAGGCTTTCCAATACCTGGCTGTGAATTGAGGACCTCTGTCTGATACAATGTCCTGAGGCAGACCATGAATACGGAATACATGGTGTGTAAACAGAGAAGCCAGTTCAGTGGCGGAAGGTAATTTGGGTAGAGGCACAAAGTGAGCCATTTTAGAGAAGCGGTCCACCGTGACCCATACTACAGTCTTGCCTTGCGAAGGCGGGAGTTCCACCATAAAGTCAGTGGCAATATGTGTCCAGGGTTCCGTGGGTATAGGTAACGGTTGTAGTAACCCTCTCGGAGGGCCATTAAGCGGTTTCTGCAGGGCGCAAGTGGGGCAAGAATTCACGTAAAGGGAAACATCACGTCGAAGACCAGGCCACCAATAGAAACGATTTATAAGATCCAAAGTTCTTTGTCTACCAGCGTGCCCCCCGGTCAAGGAGTCGTGGCCCCAAGACAAGACTTTCCTCCGAAGCCTTTTAGGAACCGTAGTCTTACTTGAGGAACTAATGGAAGTGGTAGTTAGTTGAACACAGGCAGGATCCAGGATGGTTCGTGGAGAGTCGTCCTCTTCTTCCGGCTGAAAGGTACGCGATAGAGCATCGGCTCGAAAGTTCTTCTCTGCTGGTCGAAACTTGAGGATGAAATTGAAACGATTGAAGAAGAGCGACCATCTTGCTTGCCGTGAGTTTAGTCGTTGAGCTTGGGCCAAGTACAATAAATTTTTGTGGTCAGTGTACACTGTCACCGGATGATTAGCCCCCTCCAGCCATTGCCTCCACTCCTCGAAGGCCAACTTAATGGCTAGGAGTTCTTTGTCTCCGATGCCATAGTTACATTCAGCAGGCGAAAACTTCTTAGAGAAGTAAGAACATGGCATCAATTTGCCCAAAGTATCGTGTTGACTGAGCACCGCTCCAACGGCCAGATTCGAGGCATCGACCTCCAGGATGAAGGGTCGTTGTGGATCTGGGTGTCGTAGGCAGGAAGCGGCTAGGAATGCTTGTTTTAAGTCTTCAAAGGCAGCCGAGGCGGTAGAGGACCAATCGTGAGCGTTAACCCCTTTGCGAGTAAGCGCCGTGAGAGGAGCCACCTTCTGGGAGTAATGTGGTATAAAATGCCTGTAAAAATTGGCGAATCCAAGGAATCGCTGTAGCGCCTTCAGGCCAACCGGGCGAGGCCAGTTGACAATGGCCGCCACCTTCTCTGGATCCATCTGGAAACCGGACGAGGAAACAATATATCCCAAGAACGGAAGCGACTCGCGCTCAAACTGACATTTTTCAAATTTAGCGTATAGATGATTGTCTCTTAGAGCTTGTAAGACCTGTTTGACGTGTTGGCAATGGGAAGAGAGATCTTGGGAATAGATCAGGACGTCATCAAGGTACACTATGACGAAAGAATGAAGCATCTCCCGGAGTACCTCATTCATCAGATTCTGGAAGACAGCAGGGGCATTACATAAGCCGAAAGGCATTACCAAGTATTCGTAATGTCCATCTCGCGTGTTGAACGCTGTCTTCCACTCTTCACCAGGACGAATACGAACCAGATTGTACGCCCCACGTAAATCCAATTTTGTAAAGATCTTGGCCCCCTGAAGTCTATCGAGCAGTTCTGGGATCAGAGGCAAGGGATAGCGATCTTTCTTAGTGATGGAGTTCAGACCTCGATAGTCTATGCACGGCCGGAGGGAGCCATCTTTTTTGGACACAAAAAAGAACCCTGCTCCTGCAGGGGAGTGCGAAGGACGAATGAACCCTTTGGCAAGATTTTCCGTAATGTAGTCTGACATTGCATGGGTTTCTGGCAGAGAAAGAGGGTATACCCTACCCCGCGAGGGAGTGGACCCAGGTAGTAAATCAATGGCACCGTCGAAGGGCCGATGGCATGGAAGCAGTTCAGCCTTTTGTTTGGAGAACACGTCAGCGTATTCCTGGTACGGCAAAGGAATGTCCAGGGCAGAGTGAGAGAGTAATATCTCCGGTCTAGGAACGGGATCCAGGCAATTCTGGAAACAGGAAGGACTCCATTGCGCGATTTGAAGAGAGTCCCAATGGATCACTGGAGCATGTTGTTGCAACCAAGGGAGTCCCAGGACCACAGGGTGCACCGATTTATCAAGTAGCAAAAAGGAGATTGTCTCCGTGTGAAGCAGTCCCGTCCGTAAAGTAAGAGGCATCGTAGTTTCAGAAATAGATCCAGGTAGAGGGGTTCCCTGGATAGAGGTAACCCGTAACGGAGGTATCCGGCGCTTAGTAGGTAGTCCTAATTGGCGTACCAGTTCTCTCCAGATAAAGTTCCCTCCGGCTCCGGAATCAATGAAAGCTAGAGTCTGAAAGGAGCCACCTGGATACTCCAACGTTATAGGAACTGTACATTGAGGAGTAGCATTAACATAGCCTAGGGGAACCTCCTCATCTCTCCCTAGACTTGAGCATTTCCCGGCCTCGCAGGACATTGACCCAGGAAATGACCCTTAGGCCTTGAGTGCGGCGACGTGTCTTCTCCTCCTCGGTTAGAGGCGCCCGACCAAGTTGCATAGGTTCCTCAGAGGAGCTGTGGGAGGCTGATGGTGTCTTGTGAGGTACAGTCAGAGACCTGGAGAAGGAGGGTGCCAATGAGACAGGCCGACGAGAAACTCGACCCTCCTTGGCTCGTTGCTGCAATCGCCGGTCAATCCTCCCGGCCAAGTCTATCACCCCGTTCAGAGTGAGGGGCAGGTCGCGAGCCATCAGCTCGTCCTTGATACGACCTGCAAGGCCTTCCAGGAAAATACCCCGCAAACAGTCATCCTGCCAGCCGAGTTCCATCGCCAGAGTACGAAATTCAATAGCGTACTCCGCCAGAGAGCGGGAACCTTGTCGTAGCTGTAGAATTTCAGTGGTAGTGGTGGTAGCACGAGCTGGCTCATCAAAGGTCTGTTTGAAGTGAGTCACGAAATCCTGCAAATTGTGCAGCATGGCGTCCTGTTTCTCCCACATGGGAGAGGCCCATAGCATAGCCCTCCCATCGAGCAGAGACAAAATATATGCTACCTTGACGGCATCCGATGGGAACTGCCCTGGTAGCAAGGTGAAGCGGATGAAGCACTGATTCAAAAACGCCCTGCACGATCTGGCATCCCCGGAATATCGAGTAGGCGCTGGAAGCTGAGTCTGCGCGGGAGCTTGAACCGCCGGTGGAGGCGGGGGTTGTGCCACCGGTGGAGGATTGGCGTCCAAGCGACTGGCTAGGCGATCCACCGTAGCAGCCAAGACCTCCAGACATTGCTGTTGCTGCTGGATTCTTTGGGCCATGCCAGGGATGGCCTGCATAGGAGAGGAGTCCGCCGAGTCCATGGCCTTTGCAAACTGTTATGTTATGGCGAAAGTCAATAGTGGACCCTTGGGCCGGCTGAGGTGGACAACGTCCACAGGTGTTAATAAGCCGGGAGGCGGCACTCAGCTGGAGCGGACTGATGACGTCTTCACCCTGGAAACCCGAGACCCCCCCAGGAGGAGCCCGTAGGGGTCCGAGTCGCTGGGACTTAGGAGAATCGTGAATGAGTCCGAGGTCTGTGGCTGGCTGAAGATGAGGAGAAACGTGTGGAAGTCCGAGGGTTGTGGCTGGCTGAAGACAAGGAGAATCGTGAGGAAGTCCGAGGATCGTGGCAGGCTGAAGACGAGGAGAAACATGTGGAAGTCCGAGGGTCGTGGCTGGCTGAAGACAAGGAGAATCGTGAGGAAGTCCGAGGATCGTGGCAGGCTGAAGACAAAGGAGAATCGTGAAGAAGACCAAGGGTCGTGGCTGGCTGAATTCAAGGAGAATCAGGAACCGGAGCTGGAGTCAGGATGCGTAGACAGCAAGTAGGGCCCAGAGCTGGAGCCAAGGCACAGCAGGACCAAGCAGAACCTGACCTGGAAGCAAGGCACGGCTGGAACAAGCTGGAACCGGAGCTGGAAGCAAGGCACGGCTGGAACAAGCTGGAACCGGAGCTGGAAGCAAGGCACGGCTGGAACGAGCAGGAACCAGGGCTAGAAGCAAGGCACGGCTGGAACAAGCAGGAACCAGAGCTGGAAGCAAGGCACGGCTGGAACAAGCTGGAAACAACGCTGGGAAGCAACTAAGCACACATAAGAGCGACCTCGTTGCAAAGGCAAAGCAAGGAAGTCAGACGCTGGTTTAAATAGCCGGCCAGCGTCTGACGTCAGGAACGGGGCGGTTCAGCACTTCCGGGTGCTGGACCTTTAAGAGCCCCCTGCTGGCGCGCGCGTTGCCTGGCAGTGGGAGGAGTCAGAGTCGTCCCTCGGCAGCGTCTCCACGTGGAGAGAGACGCTGCCATGCGGCCCTGCAGGCCCTAGGAGCAACGGATCGCGGCGAGACCGGGAGAAGCAGCAGAAAGGTAAGGACCCGGTCGCTAGCCTAGCGACCAGGACCGCAACACTAATCCTTAGTGGAACACAGAATTTGGTGCGAGAGGTAACAGTGTTGAGGCCACTTGGCAGTAGTGATCACAAGATGATCGAATCTGACTTAATAACTGGAGGGAGGTCACTAAGAAATCTACTGCGACAGCACTTAACTTTCAAAAGGCAGAATTATGATGAAAAGAGAAAAATGGCTAGGGAAAACTGAAAGGGGCAGCTGCTGTAAATTTAGAGTTTACATCAAACATGGCTGTTGTGTAAAAAAATCTCTAAACATAGTCCACAAAAACTGTCAGGACTGATGATTATTTAAGACTGCATTGCAGTTAAAATGCTGAGATCTTAAGCTTTCGGGATGGGGGGCAGGGGTGTTATGATGGTCCTTATCAAATAAGGATAATATGTCTGTTTAATTTCTTAAGTGACACCGTTGATATGTTTAGTGAAATATACCTGCCGAAAAGTAAAAGTGCTATTTTTAGATGCTCTTTTGTGGTTTAAAAATACCAACTTGGAAGCCCAGAACAGGGGTATTCCACGTATTGGAAAAGGCAGAAGAACATAGGAACATAAGAAATTGCCATGCTGGGTCAGACCGAGGGTCCATCAAGCCCAGCATCCTGTTTCCAACAGAGGCCAAACCAGGCCATAAGAACCTGTCAAGTACCAAAAACTAAGAAGATCCCATGCTACTGATGCAATTAATAGCAGTGGCTATTCCCTAAGTAAACTTGATTAATAGCCATTAATGGACTTCTCCTCCAAGAACTTATTCAAACCTTTTTTGAACCCAGCTACACTAACTGCTCTAACCACATCTTCTGGCAACAAATTTCATAGCTTAATTGTGTGTTGAGTGAAAAAGAGGAAGGAAGACTAAATGACTACATCATGGTTAAAAGGTAAGGTGAAACAGGCTATAATAGCTAAAAGAACATCTTTCAAGAAATGGAAAAGGGATCCAAATGAAGAAAACAGGAAACAGCATAAGCACTAGTAACTTAGATGTAAAGCATTGATAAAGAAGGCAAAGGCAGAATTTGAAAAAGAAGTTGCTGTGGAAGCAAAAATCCATAGTGTTCATATATCATACACAAACAGAATGCTGGGGATGATTAGGAAAGGAATGGAGAATAAAACAGAGAATATCATAATGCCTCTGTATCCCTCCATGGTGCATCCTCATCTTGTGTTCATATATCATACACAAACAGAGTGCTGGGGATTATTAGGAAAGGAATGGAGAATAAAACAGAGAATATCATAATGCCTCTGTATCACTCCATGGTGTGAAAGGAATGGAGAATAAAACAGAGAATATTATAATGTCTCTGTATTGCTCCATGGTGCATCCTCATCTTGTGTTCATATATCATACACAAACAGAATGCTGGGGATTATTAGGAAAGGAATGGTGAATAAAACAGAGAATATCATAATGCCTCTGTATCACTCCATGGTGCGACCTCATCTTGTGTTCATATATCATACACAAACAGAATGCTGGGGATTATTAGGAAAGGAATGGTGAATAAAACAGAGAATATCATAATGCCTCTGTATCACTCCATGGTGCGACCTCATCTTGTGTTCATATATCATACACAAACAGAATGCTGGGGATTATTAGGAAAGGAATGGAGAATAAAACAGAGAATATCATAATGCCTCTGTATCACTCCATGGTGTGAAAGGAATGGAGAATAAAACAGAGAATATTATAATGTCTCTGTATTGCTCCATGGTGCATCCTCATCTTGTGTTCATATATCATACACAAACAGAATGCTGGGGATTATTAGGAAAGGACTGGAGAATAAAACAGAGAATATCATAATGCCTCTGTATCACTCCATGGTGCATCCTCATCTTGTGTTCATATATCATACACAGACAGAATGCTGGGGATTATTAGGAAAGGACTGGAGAATAAAACAGAGAATATCATAATGTCTCTGTATCACTCCATGGCGCATCCTCATCTTGTGTTCATATATCATACACAAACAGAATGCTGGGGATTATTAGGAAAGGACTGGAGAATAAAACAGAGAATATCATAATGCCTCTGTATCACTCCATAGTGTGACCTCATCTTGTGTTCATATATCATACACAAACAGAATGCTGGGGATTATTAGGAAAGGACTGGAGAATAAAACAGAGAATATCCTAATGTCTCTGTATCACTCCATGGCGCATCCTCATCTTGTGTTCATATATCATACACAAACAGAATGCTGGGGATTATTAGGAAAGGAATGGAGAATAAAACAGAGAATATCATAATGTCTCTGTATCACTCCATGGTGCATCCTCATCTTGTGTTCATATATCATACACAAACAGAATGCTGGGGATTATTAGGAAAGGAATGGAGAATAAAACAGAGAATATCATAATCCCTCTGTATCACTCCATGGTGCATCCTCATCTTGTGTTCATATATCATACACAAACAGAATGCTGGGGATTATTAGGAAAGGACTGGAGAATAAAACAGAGAATATCATAATGCCTCTGTATCACTCCATGGTGCATCCTCATCTTGTGTTCATATATCATACACAAACAGAATGCTGGGGATTATTAGGAAAGGACTGGAGAATAAAACAGAGAATATCCTAATGCCTCTGTATCACTCCATGGTGCATCCTCATCTTGTGTTCATATATCATACACAAACAGAATGCTGGGGATTATTAGGAAAGGAATGGAGAATAAAACAGAGAATATCATAATGTCTCTGTATCACTCCATGGCGCATCCTCATCTTGTGTTCATATATCATACACAAACAGAATGCTGGGGATTATTAGGAAAGGAATGGAGAATAAAACAGAGAATATCATAATGTCTCTGTATCACTCCATGGCGCATCCTCATCTTGTGTTCATATATCATACACAAACAGAATGGTGGGGATTATTAGGAAAGGAATGGAGAATAAAACAGAGAATATCATAATGCCTCTGTATCACTCCATGGTGCATCCTCATCTTGTGTTCATATATCATACACAAACAGAATGCTGGGGATTATTAGGAAAGGACTGGAGAATAAAACAGAGAATATCATAATGCCTCTGTATCACTCCATGGCGCATCCTCATCTTGTGTTCATATATCATACACAAACAGAATGCTGGGGATTATTAGGAAAGGACTGGAGAATAAAACAGAGAATATCATAATGCCTCTGTATCACTCCATGGCGCATCCTCATCTTGTGTTCATATATCATACACAAACAGAATGCTGGGGATTATTAGGAAAGGAATGGTGAATAAAACAGAGAATATCATAATGTCTCTGTATTGCTCCATGGTGCATCCTCATCTTGTGTTCATATATCATACACAAACAGAATGCTGGGGATTATTAGGTAAGGAATGGAGAATAAAACAGAGAATATCATAATGCCTCAGTATCACTCCATGGTGCATCCTCATCTTGTGTTCATATATCATACACAAACAGAATGCTGGGGATTATTAGGAAGGACTGGAGAATAAAACAGAGAATATCATAATGCCTCTGTATCACTCCATGGTGCATCCTCATCTTGTGTTCATATATCATACACAAACAGAATGCTGGGGATTATTAGGAAAGGAATGGAGAATAAAACAGAGAATATCATAATGTCTCTGTATCACTCCATGGTGCATCCTCATCTTGTGTTCATATATCATACACAAACAGAATGCTGGGGATTATTAGGAAAGGAATGGAGAATAAAACAGAGAATATCATAATGTCTCTGTATCACTCCATGGTGCATCCTCATCTTGTGTTCATATATCATACACAAACAGAATGCTGGGGATTATTAGGAAAGGAATGGAGAATAAAACAGAGAATATCATAATGCCTCTGTATCACTCCATGGTGCATCCTCATCTTGTGTTCATATATCATACACAAACAGAATGCTGGGGATTATTAGGAAAGGAATGGAGAATAAAACAGAGAATATCATAATGTCTCTGTATCACTCCATGGTGCATCCTCATCTTGTGTTCATATATCATACACAAACAGAATGCTGGGGATTATTAGGAAAGGAATGGAGAATAAAACAGAGAATATCATAATGTCTCTGTATCACTCCATGGTGCATCCTCATCTTGTGTTCATATATCATACACAAACAGAATGCTGGGGATTATTAGGAAAGGAATGGAGAATAAAACAGAGAGTATCATAATGCCTCTGTATCACTCCATGGTGCATCCTCTTCTTGTGTTCATATATCATACACAAACAGAATGCTGGGGATTATTAGGAAAGGAATGGAGAATAAAACAGAGAATATCATAACGTCTCTGTATCACTCCATGGTGCGACCTCATCTTGAGTATTGTGTGCAGTTCTGGTCACCACATCTCAAGAAAGATAGAGCAGAATTAGAAGAGGTACAGAGAAGGGCGACGAAGATGATAAAGGGGAATGGAACGATTCCCCTATGAGGAAAGGCTGAAGAGGTTAGGACTGTTCAGCTTGGAGAAGAGACGGCTGAGAGGAGATATGATAGAGGTCTATAAAATAATGAGCAGCGTAGACGCAAATCTGTTGTTTACTCTTTCAAGAAGTACAAAGACTAGGGGGACATACCGAGAAGTTTCTAGGTTGTAAGAGACTTCCTGCTGGGTCATACTTACAGAAACAGACTTCTGGGAGGCAGTTATTTGCAGTCATTACAGCTTTATTTCATCTTCAGTATTCAATTTTCCACTTCTGAGACAGCAGAATCGCCCCATCAGGGTCCTTTACAAACAAGGCTCTGCTAGCCCAGTTGCCCAGGGGCTTAACCTTCCCTTCCCCACAGTACTGTTTGTCAGCCGTATCCCTTACATAGAAGTTGTACGGCTTTCCCTTGCTGGCTCCAGGCATGCCCCCTGCTTCTCTCTCCATTCCCTCCTTTCTCTGTCTGCAGGGAGAGCCGGGAGCTCAGGCCCATTCCCCTGCAGACTCAGCTGAGCTGGCAGAGCCTTGTTTGTAAAGGACCCTGCTGGGGCGATTCTGCTGTCTCAGAAGTGGAAGTGGTAAATTGAATACTGAAGATGAAATAAAGCTGTAATGACTGCAAATAACTGGCTCCCAGAAGTCTGTTTCTGTGAGCTGTTAGCAGATTGTGTATGGCCCAGCAGGAAGTCTCTTACCACCTAGTAACTTTATTGCCGAATTCTGCGCAGAAAATGGCAGAGGAGACCCCGGCATGCCACGAGTGGAGCGCGCACCGTTCACGGCAAAGATGAAGGCCCCAGTGAGAGGGAGTGTCTGTAGAAAGGTGTGTGAGAGGAGAGAGGGGAGGGGGTGTGAGAGAGAGCAGGGGGGAGGGGGAGAGAGAGAGCAGGGGGGAGTGAGAGAGACCAGGAGGGGTAAGCAGGGAGGGGTTGAGAGTACGAGGGGGGGGGGGCTTGAGTGTGGGTGCCAGAGAGAGGGAGCCTATATGAGGAGATTGTGAAGGAGTGTGTATGTGTGTGAGAGATTGGGAGCTCGTGTGTATGAAAAAGGGACCGTGTGTATGTGAGGGTGCTAGCCTGTGTGAAGGGATTGTGTATGTGAGAGACAGAGTCTGGGTTAAGGGGTGTGTGAGAGAGACACATAGGTAGCCTGTGTGAGGACG